>NC_050578.1:145174891-145339891 GCF_011100635.1 Trichosurus vulpecula
AAGTGGTAGTTTCAAGTCAACAACAAGAAAAAATAACAAGTGTGTATTAAGGGACTATTTTCTGCTAAGCTATGTGGATACAAAAACAAAAGCCAACCCCAGTCCTCTAAACACACACGCGCATACACACGCACACACCAGGCCCTTCTCTCAAGCTCACAGTCTGATGGAGGAGACTCCATGCAAAAACTCTATACAATGACAATATATACAGGATAATTGTAGAGAATCTCAGAGGAAAGGCACTAAAATTAAAAATAAATAAATAGAAATGAAAAGGCTTCTTGCAGAATATGGAATTCAGCTAAGACTTGAAAGAAGCCAAGGAAGCCATGATGTAGAAATGAGGAGGGAGGTAGTTCCTAGAATGAGGACAGACAGTAAAAATGCCAGAGCTGACACTGAATTAAATTAATAGATTTGGTTAAACATAGCACCTGTATCTTCATTAATATATTTATCTATAATATATACATATGTATAGATATACATGCACAAATGTGTATAATTTTATACATATGTAGGTAATGTAGATGTTTACTTTCATATACATGTATGTACATGCATAGATGTGTTTTATAAACATATATTGTAATACACATGTACGTATAATTTTATATATATTTATATGTATATACACACATATATGCATATATATATATATATATATATATATATATATATATATGGAGAGAGAGAGACAGAGTAGAAAAGAGATGAAGACTCCTGAAAGATGCTGCTGAAAACTTCCTTCCAAGTTGGAAACAATCCATTAGTTAATTATCTCTGGATCCAGTCATTCAACAAATAATTAATCTACTTTATGATACATTCAGCCAATCCATATTCTTCTTATCTTGTCAACAAAGATATTGTGAGACTGTCAAATGTTTTGCTAGAATAAAATATGCTACTATATATACCTAGAGCATTTTCCTGATTCACCAAGCTAGAAAATTCCATTGACAAAAGAAATAAGACTCTTAGCATTACCACATTGTCTCCCAAGTTCTTTTGGATAGTAATTTTTGTAGGCATAGTGAGCATCAATTTAGAAATGGAAGGGACCTCAGTGGACATCCAGTCCATTTCACAGAAAAATAAACTGAGGTCAAGATATATTAACTCAACTTTCCAGTGTCACACAAGTGAGGCAAATGGAATTTAGACTTATATCCTCTTATTCAATAGCATTGTTCTTTCTACTATAATACAATCACTCTACAATTTAACTTTCATGGAGAGCTTTAAAACTGAAAAGCACTTTACTAACATTATTTCACTTGATCCTTAGGAAAGCCCTTTTGAGGTAAGAGCTATACATACATCCCTATTTTATAGAGAAGAAAACTGAATCTTAAAAAAAAAAGGTTAAGTGATTTGCCCAGGACCATACAATGAATATGTCTCTAAGGCAAAATTTAAACCTTGCTCTTCCTAACTTCTAGTCATCGACTTTCAACTCATAAAATAACAAAAATTGATTTTTTAAACTTTTAGATATGTAATCTGGTAGAAAGGACATTGCATTAGAAGTCATGGCATGTGTATCTTAGTCATCTCTGGCACTAATCTTTATGAATTTTATTAAATCATTTAATATCTGGCCACCAGTTCCATACCTATAAAATGAAGGAGTTGAACTTGACGATCTGTAATTTCTTTCTTTAGGAAATGTGTAACTAACTCTCTTGGCCAGAGGGTTAGATTTGATTATCTCTAGGTCTTTATCATTCTGAAATTCATTGTCTCTGTAAACAGAAGAAGGCTATTAGAATTCATAACACTTTGTCATTCTATCCCAAACCCCCAAATGTTAAAAAGAAACTCAATCAATTAAAAAAATTCATTCTTTGATGTCAGATTGAGCAGGATTCACTTTGAGATGCCCTAAACTCGCCAAAGCAAGTTGGTTTCTTTGTTCGTTTGTTTTTAAGGTTACAAAACCAATTTGGGTGGCAGCTCTTTTGGAACTGACTCATTTCTAGGTTTATGAAGTTCTAACTTGTGGTTCTTCTTACCAGGAGACCAATCATCCTGTGGATAGTTAAAGACTTCATACCCCATCATAGGATGGTAATGACCATTACAATAACTTGTGGGATAGAAGTTTTGGATATAATAGACATGCCAGACCTAAAGAAAGGAAGGGGGTTCTTAATTTGTGAACACATGGAGACAATTCAAAATTTTTGGAAGCATCTAGGTGGTACAATGGATAAAGTAGTGGACCTAGAGTCATGAAGACCTGGGTTCAAAGCCAGCTTCATTCACTTACTAGCCATATGGTGCTAAAGAATTTGCTTAACCTCAGTTTCCTCAGCTGTAAAATGGATAGCAACTCCTTTCCAGAGTTTTCATGAACATCAAATGAGATAACATTTGTAAAGTATTCAACACAATACCTGGCACAGAAGTAGGTGCTCAATAAATATTTATTCCCTTGTGTCATAATTGATACTGCTTTAATATTACTAGAAATTCAATTAGTTGCTGAATTATCATTGATGAATTGTTAGTATGGTATTACAGAAAGTGCTAGACTTGCAGTCAGGAGAGAACTGGCTTCAAATTATGCTTCTGTTGACTTACTGGTTGTGTGACCATGGCCAACTCCTTTCATTTCCATAAGGTTCAGTTTCTTCATCTCATTTGTAAGACAGGAATAATAATCTCTATGGATTATTTTCTTCCAGGGATATTATGAAGATCAAATGAAATACTCCATGCAGAGTTATGTGTATGGGTTGTGTGTATGTATGTATGCATGTGCCTATATATGCATACATATGTGTGTATAAATGTATGTGTATGTATATATACGTGTATATATATATATATATATATATATATATATATATATATATATATCTGAGTTCCCTATATAGATGTCTAATTTATTAATTTTTCGATAGGCACATATCCCTATGGTCACAGGACCCCTCTTTTCTTCCTTGTTCTTCCTTAATGTATCTCTTCCTTTCTTTCCCTTTTCCCTTAGCTCAGTGCTGCTGGAATGGATCTTGACTCCCTAACCCATCCCTACGTCTTGCTTTTCATATTGTGCTAGGGGTAGCCCAAGTAGGAACCTTTAGTGTTAGGACTGGCACACCAAAGAAGAAAAGAATAGGAGAATAAACCCTAACAAGGTTCCTGCCTTCTGGAAGTCCTTTTGAAGGCCCAACAAATTAAAAACTTTATGTACTAGTTAATAGAAATTGATAAGACTGGCATTTTAGTAAAAACATTTTCTCCTTTTGGTGAGAAACCAGCCCCTCCAACCCCTACCCTGAGATCTGTACCATCTCCTTGACTTATGAGATGGCCTGAGATTGAATTTTAGCCAAGTAGTTTGTGTTTTATTCTCTGCCTCAGGGCTCACCTCCTTGACCCATACATTTGTATAATATTTCTGGGTTCTGTTACTTATGATTCCCATTGCTCTAAGAAAGTACCAGTGCTTCATTATCTCCATCAATATTTTCAATCATGTCTATGTTGAAGTTCACCTAACCAATACCTTATAAAGGGCAGCTTAGCCTGAGTGGTCATGTCCCTTGCCTCTGGCCTGCCAACCAATGAGAGATCTTTATTTCCCAACAATTCTCTGTGATTATGGTATAACACTCCCATCAAGAAGCCTTGATCTTATGACAAGAACTATCTTCTACAACACCTGTTTCTAATTACTAAGCTCTTATTCTATTTGCTCTATTGCATTCCTCCTTTGTCACTTCTCTTTATCAGTATATGATATTTACTAAATTTGCCAGGGGAATGGTGCTGTAACACTGGCCTGCATGGGAATGTTTCCAAGTTCAATTCAGCTCAATTGAATAAATACTTTTGTGCCAGGGACTATGTTAAGAACTAGGGATACAACTAAGGATATGAAAGACAGTCCCTGACCTCAAGGAGCTTATAATCTAAGGAGGGAGGACCATACAAAATACAGAGCTGGAAAGCAGGTGCGGTGAAGGTTGGTAGTAGAGGATGGCCAGTGTGGGGCATAATAATGTGCTAGAAACCAAACCAAGCAGATTTGCTAAAGCAAAGTGGATAGATGCTTGGAAAGTTCAAATCCTGATACTCTAAAAAAGGAAAGTTTTGAGGGAAGTTTAATGGTTCACTCCAAGCCTTCCAATCAGAGGGAAGGCTGAAGGCACTGAGTAGGTATGAAACATCCAATTTTGAGTTATCAGTATGAGGATGAGATTTCAGGTGATCACCTTAACCTGGGTGGTCATGTGACTGGGTGGCATGAAATATGAAATGAGCAAGGAAACAAAAGTTTGAGCCCCCAAGAATTTTGATCAGTTAGCTTAGGTGGTGATCCAACAGAAAGTTGGAGATATAGCACAGGAGCTCTTTGGAAAAATTCAGTATAAAGATATAGATTTTTGGATTCATTTAAATAAAGGTATTAATTGAAGCCGTGGAAGTAGATGAGATCAGTATTGGACAGAATACTAATAAACTATATAAGAGAGTCAATGATAAAATTTTAGGGGACAGAAAAAAATAAGGATCTGAAGGAGGAAGTGAAGTCAGAAAAGAAGCTAAGAAGCTAGAGAGGAATAGAGAAACATGAGAGCACATCATGAAAGACTAGGAAGAAGACAGTATCAAGTAGAAAGGGGTGAAATAGTAAGCAATTCATCAATACAATAGGTTTAGACCATCATCTTACCCCATATTACACAATAAGTTACAGATGAATACATGATTTGAATATAAAAGCTCATATTACAAAAACGGTCAAGGAAAGTAGAGGGAGTTGTCCTTTAGAACTATAGCTAGGGATATAAATATTCATCAGATATGATTTTGAAGAAATTGTAAAATGAAAAAAATAGATTTTATTCATTAGAAATGATATTTTTTACTAAGTCAATTAAGTTAGTATAATCAATCAACAAACATTTACTTATTTACTAAGTTTCAACTATGGGCCAGGTGCTGTGCTAAGCACTGGAAATACAAAAGGAGAAAAAAGACAGTCTATTCTGTCAAGCAGCTTAGATCTAATTAAGGGGACAACATGAAAGCAAATATTTACAAAACTAGATGTGCTCTCTGTCTCTCTCTCTCTCTGTCTCTCTCTCTCTGTCTCTCTGTCTCTCTCTCTCTTGTGTGTGTGCACGTGTATGTATGTGTGTGCGTGTAATAAATAGGAAAAAATGAACAGAGAGAAGACATTAGGATGAAGAGGTGTTGAAGAATGCTGCTTATAAAAGGTGAGATTTTAGTTTCGACTTAAAGGAAGCCAAGGAAGTCACAAGTCAGTGTCGAAGAGGGAGAGTATTCTGGGAATGATGGAGAGCCAGAGAGAATACCTAGAGCTGAGAGATGGAGTGTTTTATTCTCATAACAGGAGGCTAATGTCACTGGATCAAAGAGTTTCTTGATGTGTAAGTTGTAAGTAGGCTCAAAAGGTAGGAGGGAACTAAGTTATGTAGGTCTTTGAATGCCAAACAGAACATTTTTTAAATTTGTTCCCAGAAACAGAAGGGAGTCATTGGAGTTTGAGAAAGGGAGTGATATGGTCAGAACTGTGTTTTAGGGAAATCACATTGGTGGCTGAATAGAGGATAGACTAGAGTGGGAAGAGATTTGAGGCAGGCAGACCCACCACCCTGCTATTGCAGCAATCCAGGCATAAGGGGATCAGGGCCTGCACTAGAATGTTAGTGGAGACAAGGGGGCATATATAAGAGATGCTGCACAGGGGAAATTGATAGGCCTTGCCAACAGCTTGGATATAGGGGGCAGGATGGCATTGTGAGTGATAGTGATGAATGGAGATAAATTTCTTGGTTGTGAGACAAAGGGACTGAGAGAATGCTATTCCCCTCTATAGAAATAGGGAAGGTAAGAGAGGAAGGGGGTTTAAGAGAAAAGATAATGACATCTGTTTCTGACTTGTTTAGTTTAAGTTGTTAAACAGACAGCCAGTTTAATATGTCTGAAAGGCAGTTAGATATGTGAGATTACCAGTCAGAAGAAAGGTCAGGGGAGAATAGGTGGATTTCAGAATCATCAGCATAGAAATCTTAATTAAATCTCTGGCAGCTGATGAGATTACTAGGTGAAGTAGTATAGATGGAAAAGAGAAGAGGGCTTAGGACAGATCTCTGAGTAACATCTATGGTTGAGGGTGTGAGGATCCAGCAGAGGAGACATAGAAAGAGCAGTCAGATAAGTAGGAAGAAAACAGAGAGAGAGAGAGAGAGAGAGAGAGAGAGAGAGAGAGAGAGAGAGAGAGAGAGAGAGAGAGAGAGAGAGAGAGAGAGATGCTCTGGGGAAAAAAATACAGAGAAAGAATATCAAGGAGGAGAGTGTGACCAATAGTGTTAAATGCTGCAGAGAGGTCAAGTATTATCTCATTTGATCCTCATGTCAACTCTGTGAGGCAAGTGTTACTATTATATCCATCATATAGATATGAAAACAGGATGAGAGAGTTTAAATAACTTACCCTCGGTAGAGTCAGCCTGCTACTAAATATTAGAAATTAGATTTGAGCCCTGCTCTCCCTGCCTCTAAGCCCAGCACTTTTTATCTTCACCATGATGCTACTTAATTGTTAAAATCTATATTTAAAACTAGGGTTCAGGACAAACCTTTGAGTGATAATGAGGAATAGAAAGCCTGGTCTGGCTGAGGATCCCACAAAGGAGACAGAAGAGTAGTCAAATAGGTATAAGAAGACAAAGTGTTTGACTGGGAACATCTTTGTTCCCCCCCCCCATATTGGCATATTATCCAAGAAATATAGAAATTAACACAAATATATTGAAGTAAGTAATATTTCTCAATATATGTGGTCAAAGGGGAAGAAAAAAACAAATTGAAAAAGAATTAAAAATCATTAACAGAAATATAAAATATCAACAATAAGCAAAATGCAAATTAAAACTATGAAATTTTACCTCACACCTAGTAAATTGGTAAACATAAAAAAAATCATTCTAATAGAGGAGTGGAGAGGAACTTTAAGAAGAGAAGGACTATGGCATTTCTGGTGAGCCATGGAATGATCCAATGGTTCAGAGAAATAATTTGTAACTGTGCAAAAGAAAGAAAAAACAATATATTCATACTCTTTGATCTCAAGATTCCAATGCTAGGAATATACCACAAGGAACTATATCAATGCTTTGGGGGTTGGAGGCAGGCATGACAGGAAAGTCCTATATATGGCAAAAAAAAATTTCTTAGCAACAGTGTGTGTGTGTGCGTGTGTGTGAGTGTGTGTGTGTGTGTGTGTGTGTGTGTATTAACAAAGAATTAGAAATGCAATGGGTGGCTTTTGATTGAGAACAAGCTAAAGAAAATGTGATATAAGATAGTAATGAAACATTGCATCATAAAAAGCTATGAATTTAAGGAATATAATTTAATGTGTTTTTCATAGCTGTTAGAGCAACTAGATACTATTTGGGCTGTCAACTCTATTTTTTTTTGCAAGGGGGAAGGCAGGGCAATTGGGGTTAAGTGACTCGCCCAAGGTCACACAGCAAGTAAGTGTGTCATGTGTCTGAGGCCGCATTCGAACTCAGGTCCTCCTGACTCCAGGACTGGTACTCTACTCATTGTGCCACCTAGCTGCCCCTGGGCTTTCAACTCTAAAAGCAGCAATGATCAATAAATCAAAGAGTAAATACCTATTAGGTATATGGCCCTACTAGGTGCTTAGGATACAATTCTTTTCTTGTCTGTACTTGCAGGAAAGTTACATTTTTGCAAGAGAAACAAGGAATGTGTATCTATCTATCTATGTTATCTATCAATATACAGATACATATCTATATCTGTAGATTAAGACATCCACATCAATAAATATATGGACAACACATACACAAGAATAAATACAAACACAGTTTTAAAATTGAAAAATTAAATTCAAATAGAAATTTTATTTATGACAAAAGCATTAAATTATCCCTTATTTAAAATGTTGTAAAAGAAAAAAAAAGAACAGCAGTCATTTTTATAAAGGGTCAGAAACATACTATTAGAAAGTGCATTGCAAACTTCACACTGAAAAATGGAATGTCTGTTTCCAGTGGTGAGGACCAGTTAGATAAAATGTGAGAGGAGCATTCACAAGGCCCTTGATAGTAATGTAACCTAAGATGCTTTTTGAGAAACCTCGACACTATGCTTGACCACATGGAGCTCAACAAATTTACAACAAAAATTTTGGTCATATATTTCATTTATATTTTCTAAAGCAGTCTATTGTTCCTTGGCCTTCCACTTTTCTCTTCGGCCATTCACCAAGTTGAAGGTTTCAAGTATTTTTCATCAACAGAATCTTCAATGCTGCTTACATAGTGGAAGCAGCATATTCTCATATTTAAGTGTTTCCTTAATTCAGTATAGATAAGTACCTTTGGATGGGTCAAATGAATAGAAACTGGTAATGGAAATACAATAGATTTTAAATTATGGAGAATATCTTTAAAGTAAGGAACCATTAGGTAATTTGAATATTTAACTTTTCCAAACTCTGTAACTCTTAGGAGCTCAGGTTTTTCATGAAATTTGTAGGGTTTCATCTCAGTAGATGTAGCAGTTGCATTTCCCAATCCCATTTTTGAGGATATTTGTGTGCTAACCCCATTGTTTTTCTTCTTCACTAATTCTTTACTATACTCCTTACCAAAACTCTCCTGCCTGCTTTTTCTCCTTTTTTGCCTCTGGTTGGAAGATTTATTTATTATTTAGAATGGTGTATTGTTGAAAATGTATTCTCTACCTTCTCCTTCTGTTTGCTGTAGATGACTATTCATTACATAGTCCATTTACTTTTCATTCTGAATTATGAATAATTTTTGTTATTAAATATTTTTGTAATATCAAGAAACTGCTCCTGAAAGCTATGCTGACATTTTAGGGTACTCTTTTGCTTTTTATATGAAATATAAATGAATATTACTTTCATTTAATAAGAAAAAATCATTTAAAAGTCATTAAATTTCTTGATGGCATTTTATAGTATTGTTATAAATAATAGTTTAATCAAGACAATTCATTCTGCCTACTCTTTCCCTTTTTGAACTATTGGTACTTACCATACTCCTATTTGGCCTAAATAGGCCCGAAACTATGATAAGGATATATTATCTAGGGGAATGTCAGATATTCAGGAAGAGAAGCAGCCCTTGCCAAATTTTCTACTAATATTTGCCTAACACATAAGCTTACCTGGCACCTTCATACTGAGACCACATGGGATGGCAGCCATATCCTTTACTCACACCTGAAGTTTGCCCTGGATTCATTGTTCTAGGCTTCCCTGTCTCCTAAATAACCGAAATAGGCTTCTCAGTGTTTGAATTCTACCCCTGCCTCAGATTTTTAAATAATTCTATTCTAAAGAGTTTGGGGAATGAGAGTGGGGAAGAAACAAAAAAGTATACATTGCAAACACGAGTCAAGGATGGAAAAAATAAGATAATTTTTTATGAGAGAGGGAAACAGAAAAAGAAACAGACTGACCAGACAGAGAACTAAGAGAGAGAAAGAGGCAGAGATAGAGACAGAGAGCAATAATCAAGAGATAAATGATTGTTTCTCTCTTTTTAAAATTTTAAGACTCAAAAGGCCAGAAAAGAAATACAGAATAAAGAACAAAAGTATAGCATAAACTTAAATATTGGAAATTAAATACAAAATAAGAAAGAAAAAACAGCAAGTCATGTACTTAGCAGAATATAAGAAAGGATTCAAAATACGTGACAATACATTTTCATTTGAAGAAATTCTGTATGATAAATACTACAAGTGTTGAGAACTATACATCTTTTCTTTGCTTCCTTGTAGGTTTTCATTTTTTCTCTGCTGTGTACTTTTTTACTACATTCTTTTTTTTCCTCCCTCACCCCTAAAGCTACAACTAAGTTTGGATATGTTTCTCTATAGCTCTACATACATACCTACACATATACATACATACATAGACATATACTTTCCCAAACAAATTCTACTCCTGATCTTTGTTTTTATGTTTGTGCATATCCCTTGTTTCCTATCCCTCCTGCCTCCTCTACTTTACCTGCTACCTTGCCCTCCTATTACTTGCCTATCCCCTCCAAGGATCCCTCTCTTGTCTTCTCCTCCTTCCCTATCCCCCTACCATTTTATTTCTTCTGAATTTAGAAGACTTTTATACTCTTCCAAATATATATTTATTGTTCCCTTTTAAACCCATTCCTGATGAAAGTAGGTTACCAGAACTACCAGACATCCTCCCCCATCTAATTCCTCTGTATCAATTCTTCCTCTTGTTTCTCATTTGTATAAAATAATCATTCTTTTTAGCAGTTCCTAAATGGTTTTACTTTTTAAAATTTATATCATACACAGGTTTACTCCAATCTTTCTTATGAGCTACCCAATTATTATTAAGAATCTTAGACGTATGTTTTACATTTTACATGCATAAAAAGTAAACAGTCTGTCCTTACAAATCCCTTATAATCAGTCTTTGGTACGTACCTTATACTTCTCTTGGCTCTTGTATGTCAAATCTTCCATTAATATAATGGCAAGCAAAGTACAACTGTGTTTTTCTTTTGGAATGCTTATAAGCGCTAAGGCAATCAAGTGCCTTTGATTGAGTCTTGCCTTTATTTCCATCAAGAATCTTTGGTTGAATTAAGAGTATTTGATGACCTGCTTAAGTCACAAGAAAGCCTAAGTCACATGAGTTTGAGTCACACAGTTGTGACGCCCTCTGACCCTGAAGAAGTGTATACATACTCTGAGGTTATCATTTTGCTTATGGGGCTCACTTATTGGAAGAATGTTCCTGTGATTTCACCAGACGAGAATCTGGGTAGCTGTTAAGGAGCTCCCTGGCTTTGAAAATCCAGATGTTGGTGCTTCTCTCTCTAGTAACTATGTATGTATTGCTATGGACAGACAGAAGCCCTGTCTGCTGATTATGTTATTTGTTCTGTTTATATAATTTCTGCTTCTAATTTCTGTTTGTGTTTTCTCTGAAGTTCAGGGTGCTGACTTTTTCTCCTGAACTAAATGAATGATATATGTGTGTTTAATTAAAGTAAGATTGTAAACCCCTTAAAGTTGTTTTCCTTATAAAAGCAGATCAAAGAACCTGTGCTAGCAGCCCTACTATGTGCTGGTGTTATTGGCGTTACACCTCCACAGGAGCTGCAAGCAGTATTGTTGTTACAATTAAGTTCAGGTGTTTTTTTTTTCTTTTTAACAATGCCTTGAGAGTCTGAGAGTTAATCAAGCATACATTTTTTTCATTCAGGATTATGCTTAACTTTCCTGGGTATGATACTTTTGGCCAGAGTGCCAGTTCTTTTGCTCTTCAATATATGGTGTTCCAAGACCTGTGGTCCTTTAATGTCTGTGCTACTAGGTCTTGTGTAATTCTAAATGTGGCACCATCATATTTAAATTGTTTTAATCTTGATGCTTTTAATATTTGGTGATTGATGGATTTTTTCTATTTCTACTTTCCCCCCTTCTTCTAATGCTTCAGGACAATTTTCTTTAATTATTTCCTGTATTGTTGTATCGAGATTTTTTTTTTTATCATAACTTTCAGTTAGTGCAATTGCTTTTATGTTTTTCTTCTTGATCTATTTTCCAAATCTGTTCTTTTTCTTATAAGATATTTCACTTTCTCTTCTATTTTTTTTCATTATTTATATTTTGTTTAATTATTTCTCGATCTCTTATAATTTTTCTGGCTTCGCCTTGCCCAATTCTAATTTTCAAGGTGTCATTTTCTTCTTCAAGATTCTGGATCTCCTTTTCTAATTGGTTGACTCTCCTTTCATAATCTTCTTGTTTTTCTTGGATTATTGTTTTTTGTCTTTTAGTTTTTCCTTCATCTGTCATTTGGCTATTAAAGTATTTTTTATGATCTTCTGCGAATTCTTTTGGGGCAGGTGACCATTTGACATTACTCTTTGGGGCTTTCTTTACGTCAATATCCTCCTCTGAAGATGAACCCCGCTCTTCTCTATTCCCATAATAGCTTTCCATGGTTGGATTCTTTCTCTTTGTCAGTGAATTTTTGTTGTTATAGCTTAATTTTTGTAATCACCTCTAGCCTTGGGGTATGGGAGATGCTGCCACTTGCCCCAGATCTTCGGTTCTCCTCTCTAGCCTGGAACCAAAGTCAAACCTCCAGCCTCCTGTAAGTGCTCACAGCCAGGAGCTTTCTGCCCCACTGCTTCTGCACTCACCTGGCCTTTACTGGTTCCTTCTCCCCCCCACCCACTCTGCAGCACAGCTGAACAGCTGGGTCTAGTGTTCCTTGTCAAGGTTCCCTTGATCTTCTCTGGCTCAGATACCCAACTCCCCTCACTATCCTAGGGGGAAAAGTTCCTGTGGCTGGGGCCAAGGCAACCTCTCAAAACAACTAACCCAAGGGCTTGCTGCTGCTTGTTAAAGTGGACCCTAGCCAGGAAGTGTTTACTCTTCACAGGGACCAAACCTCATTCTGGGATTTTTCTTCTGATCTTCTCAAATTATTCCAGGAAGACCCTTGTTGTGCCCCTATTCTTATTTATTTTTACCTGCTCTTTGTTTGCCCTAAGGTGCTATTTTATATCTTCTGTGGGGGAAAACCTTGAGAGCTTGCAATTTTCTGACCTACTCTGCCATCTTCCTAGAATCCTCTCCTCTTATTTCTCTCAGATTAATAACTGATTATTGAATTAGGACTAAGGTTTTCCCCTGACAATTTCCTCATTCATAAATCAACCCTATAAGCTATTCAGACAACCTTTGAAGTGCAGAACTGGTAATGAGATGAAATCTTGGGCAAAATTTACCCAGCCTGGAAAACTTAGATCTGATCAAAAGGTAAAGAAATTCTAGTCTAGGTCAATTCGTGAATTCAGTCCCATTGTGTTTTGGTGAGACAGGTTTGGGTGGAAGTGGATCCCTAATTTTGTCTAGATTACCCTAGATGGGCTGGTAGGGATATAGATAAGTCTCTTTGACCAAGATTGAGTGATCAGAGTCAAGTCCCTCAGACCATCATTAGAATAAGCCCATCTCTCATTATAATATTCATTCTCTCTTAAGCAACCAGTGTAGATTTCCACCCTCAGGTATAACTCCTTTTCCAAAGTCTTCATAAGTATTGAAGGTTCCACGGGTTAGGTCTCTTTGCCCCCTAAGAGGAACTAATGATTTTTGCTAGCTTTAATTAATAAAAATGTTTATAATTTACTGAGACACTTTGTGTCTTGGAAATTTTCACTCACCAAAATAACAAAATAGAATGATTGCAGTCAGTAGAGATGATAAGACTAAAAGTTTGTTGAGACATTTTCAAATAGCTTCCTTGTGAGAATTAGCTAATTATTAGCTATCTTACATTTTGCCTTTTTCAGTACAGCCAGAAGGATGTCAAGTAGGCTTTTTCTTTTAGTAACGTGTGTCTGTGGTTTCCCTCAATGTAGATAAAATTCTCTCCTTCTCCATTAATCTGCTAATACAGCTGCTTGGGTAGCTAATAACCTGATACCCAGATGTTCATGAAGGGAGAAGGGGAATGTCAACTCTTGTGTAGGTTCCCGCAAAGCCCTGTAGAAAAGACAAAGATCAAAAACAGAAGGAAAAGGCCCATCCCAGATGCCAGACAAAAGTTTGCCTAAAACGATCATGAGATCACATCTTACGGCTTATTGGAGGAAAGAGAAGGTGAAATGATCCTGTGAAGCTCAGAGAGTCATCATTATAGATAAAAGATCTCAAGGGATAGGAGTTGGTCTTTTTTATATCTATCAAGTTCTGCTTCATCACCTGATTTAAAAGGTTATTACAGATTTAAGAAAAATCAAAACATGTCTGTGCTTGCTTCAAAGTGTGTGTGTGTGTGGGTGTGTGGGTGTGTGGGTGTGTGGGTGGTGGTGGTGGTGGCATATGAGTCCCTTTATCCTGCATCTCCAAGGGTATACCTATCACAAAACTTGAGTTCACGTACACACACATGCATACATGTATATAAATGCATACATACATATAAACCATGCACATACATGTGTATCTCTATAACTATAAAAAGGTAGATGATAGATATTCAAATACTAATGTAGGTTTGTGCAAATCAATACCACCAGGAAGCTACACACACACACACACACACACACACACACACACGTATATATATATATACACACACACACACACATATGCTATAATATACAATATGTGTGTATATATGTATATTTGTATGCCAACATTAGTATTTAAATATGTACATAGGCATACGTATATATGTTTGTATAGATGCACGTGTGTATATATATAAACATATATGTATACACATGTGTATATGTATACATATACATATATGTGCACATATACAGCCTCCAGGTAGTGTTGATTTATATGCAAGCTACATTAGCATTTGAATCTTTTCACATAGGGCCCCAAAGAGCAGTAGAACCTCTTCCTTACCCCTCCCCCCCCAGACTAATGACTAACCAACATTTTAGAAAGAATTTTAACTTTCTGGCCTCCCCTTTCTTTGCTCTACCCACCGGCATTATTACCTCCTTCCTTCAGAAAGCAAATATCTTCCTTATTTCTAATTCTATCCTTTAGTATAAGGGGATTTCTGAGGTGCCTTACAGCTCTAGATATATGATCATTTCATATGATTCAATCATTTAAGCTTTCACAAAACGCATTTACACCAATAAATTAAATGTTCCTACTAATCATACTTTAAGCTTCATGTCTAAGATATAAGATAATTTTAGGGCCTAGGAAGAATGGGAATTGTATTTGGAAAAGGAGACAGAAAAGCTTTCTCATTGCATCATAGAGTTAATGTTTGAAAGGACCTTAGATAGAATCTATTTTAACCTCCTCAAGAAAAAGACGAAACAAAGAAAATATTTATTAAACACTTAGACTATGTGCCAAGCACTGTTCTGAAAACCATCATCAATAAATATTCATTTTTATTCTGAAACAGGAAGAAATTTCATTCCACTAGGCAAATTTCAACAGTCTATAATTTCAGCTTTCATCACTGACCATCTCTTTGTTCTTGTTTGTTTGTTTGTGTGTTTGTTTTTTACATCTCAGTAAAAACGAAGGCCTTATGAAGGAATTATATGTTTATATGGGGTTAGAGAGGAAAAACATGTCTTGTATCATAGATCTTGTTCCTTGGTGCTAGGTAGATAAAACAATGGACATATGTTTTGTTTTGTTTTTCTCTATGTCTGTTATTGTTATAGAAACCCTCTACTTAAGCCATGTATTAAACTACCTCTCTTTTTGGGAGAGCAGAATTATTTTTTAAGCAACTGTACTTCAAACAACATAAATCAAGAAGTGGTGACTGAATAATAAAAATCAGATGAGTACTTGGAAAACTATAAGCAGAGAATTTGATCCATTCACAAAGTCATGTGAATGAGGACTGGTATTATACCATTCCTACTCCAAATCAAAAAAACAGAACAAACTACAAACCACTTCAAATTACACATGCTTCAGTTTCATGCCCCAGAGCATACATAACACTTTGCTCTGGATGATGTGTGTTCTCCCTCCTTTTCAGCTCATGAAGTCAAATGGTTTCCACATTCAAGGGCTATCAAGCAGGAATAGATCCAGTGTGGTTGACATTCTGCCATGGCATAAGGATGTTTATGCTTTTTTATAGCCTGCAGACCTGCTTATCTCTCTATTATTACCCTCTAAATGCAGTGAAACCTACTGATAAGGGAAAAGGGGCTGATTCAGCCCTTAAAGTTGGCCAGCATGCTGATGACAATTCATTAGATGATTCTGTTAATAAGGGCAACTAGAATTTCATTGATTATTTCTTACACACTCTCAGTAATAAAAATTGATAGTTGACTGGCAGTTCCACAATATTAAATAGGTCAGTGACAATACTAGGTGATTATAGACTAAATTCATTGTATGGCATGCTTATTTGGGGGTGGGGCTTGGGTGGGGAGAAGGTGGTGGGCAGAAAGGGATAGCTTGAAACCTATTGTGTTTCACAGGCTTAATTAATCTTCACGGCATTTGTTGACAATTTGATGACTTTTTTCATTCATTTATTCATCCATTCAATAAACATTTATCAAATATCAGCTATGTGCAGAGCAAAAGCTTAGGAGATTCAATTTTCTTTAGATGTTGCCCCTATTCCCATAGAACTTAAAGCATAATACATGCATTAAACACAAACACACATAGGTACGAGCCACTAGTTCATTAGAGATATAAAACAAAGCCTCATTGTGTAGTTAGAAAGGGAGTATTGCTATTCATTTCAACAAGGGAAAAAGAAATTAAAGGTGCCATTTGTGTGGAACTTTAGCAAATGGCTGGGAATTCAAGAGGTGTCAGGGGGAGGAAGAATAATTCAGGAACAGGCAATAGCAGAAGCAAATGAGGAGAGGAGAGAAAGTGTAGTGCTTTGGATTGACAGAAAGCAATAGAGTTTGAATGAAGGACTGAGCACACTATTTAGAATATGTGAATGAGAAATTTTATGTCATCTAGATTTTGGCGATATATTTCTCTTATGCATTTGGTAAGCTTGTAGTTAGAACATTATTTCATAATGTATGACTGTTTAAAAAGCCAAACTTAACAAAAATTCAATTCCCCTATGTCACAAATCTCTTAGTAATATCCCTTAGACATTACTTCAAGAATTCAACAGACCTTTGATCTCAGGGATTTTGGTATTTTTTCCAGTGATACCATGATACAGTGATACAACCCAACCATACATATTCATTTTCTGTGATTTTTTCCATATGTCCCCCATAAGCCCTCCATAAAATATTTACCCAACATGCTAAAGATTTTCTTTTAGGACTATTAACATTCATTAAGTACCAGTAGAGCACTAAGGCTATCCATGCCTTATCCCTCACTCTTGATACATGACAAGGCTAGCTCTTTTTTTGATTATATATGTCCTAAATGATATGATGAAGAGTATTGCTAAGCAAAACAGTCAGGTGAAGCAGAAGGGAAAATAATTCTGCCAAACAACTGATATGAGACCCAACTAAACCATAACATCCCAAGAACATTTATAGATAAGAATAGAAGGGAGAAAATAAAGGCACACAAAAATATGAGTAAAAAAATTTCCAGTTTTTTATTGTACTTTATTCTTTATGAAAATAAAACCACTACAACTGAATTTTAACACTTCATTTCCTGATGAAGATGTGTGACATGGAAATAACATCTACAAAGGAGGAGTCTAAAAAAAAAGCCAGACCCAAAACAAGTGTTCAGAGAATATATATTGGAGATGGCCAAATTCTAAAAATGTTGGCTATCATTTTTTTTCAAAGATGACTGGGAAACAAACAAACAAAAACCCCCGAAGTTGTCATTTATTATTATTATTATTATATAAAGGACACAAGAAACTACCAAATACAGTCATAACTAATGTGAGACAAATGTAGCTTTTTTCAGAGTGCTAAAAATCAATGCAGTTCTTCCTGGTACTTCATCATGAGGTGTTTTATGCCCCCAGTCCCTGCTCTACCCTGGACTGCCATCAACGTGGTTTACTATCAAAATTCACCTATACTAAGCCAACTTTTCTTCCTCTTATACCTGCACAAGACCATCCCCACCTCCAAATGCCTGCATACACGCACACACACACATACACACACACTATTTAATTGAATTTTTCTTATGTGCAAAAATTCCTAATGATGGCTTTATTACCAACTTATACAGTAATGTTTTTATATAAAACTCTTGTGAGTATTTAATTCTTGGAGTTTAGGTCCAAATCTGAGAAACATATACCAGCCTAAGATTAAATCCAAACTGTTGGTGAACAGTAACCTTTGCTTAATTTCCAAAGATCATTTTGCAGACCAAAACAATCTTGGAGCCAAGTTGTATCTATTATGACATCTCTAGATCAGAATGGCTTCCCCAATCTTTTCTGTACTTCATCAGAAGTGCCTCACAACTGAATTATACTCCCTAGAAATATGTTAAGCAACTGAACAAGCCTATGACCTCTCTTTATTCTGCTTTAAACTCCATATTGGACTAAAATGATTGCTAAGATAGAATATGAAAATATTTAAAGCTAATGGAATATAAGTGGAAAAAGTGGTACTCTTCATCTGATTGTATAAAACTGAAGTTAATTTCAAATTCTCTCATGTAGCTTCCTTTTTCACTCAGTATTTCAAGGATCTGTGATTTCCTCTTATTTCTCTGTATGAGTATACCTTCCTCTAGCACAATTCACAATCCTTCTGCACTGTAGTAAATGTGTTCATGAGTTACAATAGCCACAAACAATTCAATATCTTGAGGTCAATCTCTGGTGAAGATCTCTGAATTTATCTCTGATGGCCTCTTGGACACCGAACATACTATTGCTGTTCTTGTATACAGAATGGCACAGACTCCATGATTAGGAGTCATAGTAAGACTTTGGTGGAGGATGGTATTCTAAATGTTTATTAAAGACCAGTGACTGAAAATTGACTATGGAATTACCCTTGCCTTAGTGAAGATTTGCTTTCCTGTTATAGGATTGTCTTTTTGTTTTTTTTTTTTTGTTGTTGTTTTTTCTTTTTCTTTTTTTTAAATTTATTTAATATATTTAGTTTTCAGCATTGATTTTCACAAAAGTTTGAATTACAAATTTTTTTCCCCATTTCTACCCTCCCCCCACTCCAAGATGGGGTGTATTCTGGTTGCCCTGTTCCCAAGTCAGCCCTCCCATCTGTCACCCCAATCCCCTCCCATCCCCCTTTCCCTTCTTCTCTTATAGGGCAAGATAAATTTCTACGCCCCATTGCCTGTGTATCTTATTTCCTAGTTGCATGAAAAAAAAATTTGTTGTTGTTGTTGTTGTTGTTTTTGAATGTCTGTTTTTAAAACTTTGAGTTCCAAACTCTCTCCCCTCTTCCTTCCCCACCCACCCTCCCTAAGAAGGCAAGCAACTCAATATAGGCCACATGCATATCATTATGTAAAACCCTTCCACAATATTCATGTTGTGAAAGACTAACTATGTTTTGCTCCTTCCTTACCTATCCCCCTTCATTGAATTTTCTCCCTTGACCCTGTCCCTTTTCGAAAGTGTTCATTTTTGATTACCTCATCCCCCTGTCTGCCCTCCCTTCTATCATCCCCCCTTTTTAATCTTCTTCCTCCTTCTTTCCTGTGGGGTAAGATACCCAATTGAGTGTGTATGGTATTCCCTCCTCAGGTCAAATCCAATGAGAGCAAGATTTAAACAAAATGACATATATTGACAATATAACTTATTATCCATTGATTATTTCTCTGAGGTTTTTCTACTTCCTCTGTTTATGTTCCCTTTAGTTCTTTTGACTTTCTGATGCAGTAAATGTTTAATTGTTATCATAATCTTGTTCTATTTTCTATAGTATGAGGGAGGAACATGCCAAGCTTTAATGAAAGTGAATATATTGATTACAAATGATAACAATAATTTTCTCTCTCTGCTACATTTATGTGTAATTATAAGTCCCTAATGAAGACCTTTACTTTTAAATCTCTTACTTAAATTTTAAGCTGTGTCCTAATCATTATTAAATGTATGTATTAACACATTATAGAAGTTTCAAGCAAACAACTAATCAACCTGAATTGAAATTATAGCATTATCTACGGGAATATTCGCTTCTAAATTTCTACTTGTTGATATGTTCTCATAAAGTTTTCTTCAAGATTTTCTCTGTCTTATTTCTCCCCATAGATAAGGGAGATGTGATTTAGTTAACCTACCTCACAGCAGAAAACTATGAGAAAAAATGTCAGGCACAGATTGGGTCCTTAACAATTACTGTCTAAATAACTTCAAGAAAGTTGGCCATGATTTTTTTTTAAGATACATAGGCAGACAGAACCAAGATGGTGGAGTAAAGGAAGGGACTCACCTGAATTCTGCCCCAAGCCCCTCCAAATACCTTTAAATAATGACTCTAAACAAATTCTAGATAGCAGAACCCACAAAAAGATGGAGTGAAACAATTTTCTAGCCTAAGACAACTTAGAATGTTGGCACAAAAAGGTCTGTTATGCTAGGGTGAGAAAAAGGAGCACAACTTGGTACAGCCAGATTCAGCACGGACTGGGCCTCAACAAACCAAGAACAGGTGTTGTGGTGACTGAATCAGTGGCTGCAGTGGATGTTTCCAGACCTCTCAGCCCAGACATGGTAAGGAAATGGGACAATGGGTCAGAAGGAGATGTACAGGGGTCCCTTTGCTGGCATCAGGGAAAGGAGTCTGTTTCATTGCCTAGATGTGGATCTAGGTCACAGTAATGGGACTTAGTCCCAATGTGAGGAGGAGTACTAACACAAAAGAGGTTATTTCTATAGGGGAGCAGGGACCCTGATCACAGTTCCGGGGTTGAAAAGCATGCTTGTAGTCACTCACAAATCAGAGCACAGGCCAAAAGAGTTGTAAACATACCTCTCCCTAGATCATACCACCTTGGAAGAGCCAAAAACTTATAGATCCAAAGAATTACCTCTGAAAACAGTTGCACAAAAAGTCCTGAACTTGGAACAGTGCCCCCTCCACTTGAGAAGCAGAATCCCACTTTAACATAGAGTTAAAAGTCAAGAAATAAAAGGGAAAATGAGAAAACAACAACAAGAAAAAAAACAAAATAAAATGACCCTGACCATGAAAAGTTACTGTGGTGACAAGGAAGATTGAAATACATACACTCAAAAGAATACAACAAAGTTAAAATTCCTGCATCTAAAGCCTGAGTTAAAAATATGAATTGGTCTCAGGTTATGGAAGAGCTCAAAAAGGATTTTAAAAATCAAATAAGAGAGGTAGAGGAAAAATTGGGAAGAGAAATAAGAATGATGCAAGAAAATTATGAAAAAAAGGAGTCAGTAGCTTGGTAAAGGAAGCACAAAAGAAATACTGAAGAAAATAACACCTTAAAAAACAGAATAGGCCAAATGGTAAAAGAGGCATGAAAACCAGGAGATGAAGAATGCCTTGAAAAGCAGAATTGGCCAAATGGAAAAAGATGTGAAAAATTCACTGAAGAGAACTCCTTAAAAAGTAGAATTGGACAAATGGAAAAGGAAGTACAAAAGCTCACTGAAGAAAATTCATTAAAAGATAAAATTGGGCAAGTAGAAGTAATGACTTTATGTCACATCAAGGAAACAAACTAAATCAAAAGAATAAAAAATAGCAGAAAATGTGAAATAAATCATTGGAAAAACAAATGACCTGGAAAATAGATTCAGGAAAGATAATTTAAGAATTATTGGACTACTTGAAAGTCATGGTCAAAGAAAGAGCCGAGACATCATCTTCCAAGAAATCATCACGGAAAACTAAACTGATATTCTAGAACAAGAGGGTAAAATGTAAATTTAAACAATCAACTGAAAAAGATCCCATAATGAAAACTCCCAGGTATATTACAGCCAATTCCTACATGTTCCAGATCAATGAGAAAATACTGTAAGCAGCCAAAAAGAAACAATTTGAATATCATGGAGCCAATACTGGATAACACAAGATTTAGCAGATTCTACCTCAAAGGACTGAAGGATTTGGAATATGATATCCTGGTGGGGGAAAAGAGCTAGGATTATAATAAAGAATCATATACCCTGTGAAACTGAGCATAATGCTTCAGGGGAAAATTCAATGAATTAGCAGACTTTCAAGTATTCTTGATGAAAAGACCAGAGCTGAATAGAAAATTTGACTTTCAAATGCAAGATGCAAAAGAAGCATAAAAATATAAAGAGGTGAGAAAAATCATAGGGGATTCAGTAAGGATAAGCTGTTTATATTTTACATGTGAAAATTATATTTATAATTGCTAAAATAACCTCTCCTTATTAGGGCAGTTAGAAGGAGTATACATAAACAGAAAGCATAAATGTGAGTTGAATGTGATGATATGACTATCTAAAAAAAACAAAATTAATGGATGAGAAAGAATAAAGCACTGGGTGGTGGGGGCTGGGGTGGGGCAGGAACCAAGATGGAGAAGTAAAAGCAGGGACTTTCTTGAGCTCTCTCCCAAACCCCTCCAAATACCTGTCAAAAATGACTTAAAACAAATTCTAGAGCATCAGAACCCACAAAATGACAGAATGAAACAAATTTCCAGCCCAAGATAACCTGGAAGGTTGACAGGAAAGGTGTATTGCACTGGACTGGGAGAGGAGCACAGATTAACACTGGCCACACCAACACAGACCTGACCCAGCAAAACCAGGAATAGTCCTCAAGGCACTGAACCACTGGCAGCTATGGTGGTATCCATATTTCTCAACCCACAAATGCCAAAGACAACCGAGAAGGTAAGTAGGGAAGGTCTGTAGGACCTGGGTGAGAGAGGAGCATCTTCCAGGCCCACCTCCAGTATGGTAGTAGTGGCAGAGTAGCAGTGGTGGCTGCTTCTGGAGATCTCAGCACACAGATAGTGGGGGGATTCAGTGGCTAATCAAAAGGGGATTTCAGGAATCTCTTTGCTGATGCTGAGGTAGGATTCTCTCGCTTTGCCTGTTCTTGGAACTGGGTGGGGAAAGTTTGTGGCACCAGTGGAGAGAGAATCCTCCTCACAGTTCCAAGGCAGAAAAGCGTGCTTGTGGTCACTCATAGACCAGAGCGCAGTCCAGGAGAGGAGTAAACACCTCTCTTCTCATCAAATGACCTTGCAAGAACTGAAAATTTACATATCCCAAGAAGTTTATCTGAAAACAGCTGCACAAAACACCTGAAGCTTGGGACAGTACATCTTCCACACTGGAAGCAGAGCCCTACATTAAACAAGAGTTAAAAAGTCAAGTAATTGGCTGGGGAAATGAGCAAACAGCAGAAAAAATCAGACTTTAGAATCTTACTTTGGTGACAAAGAAGATCAAAAGATACAACCAGAAGACAACAAAGTCAAAGCTCCTACATCCAAGGTCTCCAAGAAAAATATGAATTGTTTGCAGGTCCTGGAATAGCTCAAAAAGAATTTTTAAAATCAAGTAAGAGAAGCAGAGGAAAAATTGAGAAGATAAATGGGAATGATGCAAGAAAATCATGAAAAACAAGTCAAGAGCTTGCTAAAGGAGACCCAAAAACACACTGAAGAAAATGACACCATAAAAAAATAGACTAACCCAAATGGCAAAGGAGGTCCAAAAAGCCAATGAGAAGAATGCCTTATAAACCAGACTTGGACAAATGAAAAGGAGGTCCAAAAGACCACTGAAGAAAATAATTCTTTAAAAATTAGAATGGAACAAATGGAAGCTAATGACTCTATGAGAAATCAAGAAATTATAAAACAAAACAAAAAATAAAAAAAGAAGACAATGTGAAATATCTCACTGGAAAAGCAACTGATCTGGAAAATAGATCCAGGAGAGATAATTTAAAAATTATTGGACTACTTGAACGCCATGATCAAAATAACCCAGCCTAGACATCATCTTTCAAGAAATTATCAAGGAAAATTGCCCTGATATTCTAGAACCAGGGGATAAACTAGAAATTGAAAGAATCCACCTGAAAGATATCTCAAAAAGAAAACTCCTAGGAATGTTGTAGCCAAATTCCAGAATTCTCAGGTCAAGGAAGAAATATTGCAAGCAGCCAGAAAGCAACAATTCAAGTATTGTGGAAACACGATAAGGATAACATGGAGGATTTGGCATTTTCTACATTAAGGGATAAGAAGTCTTGGAATATGATATTCTGGAGGTTAATAGATTTAGGATTAAAACCAAGAATCAGCTACCCAGCAAAACTGAGTATAATTCTTCAGGGTAACAACCAGCATTTAATGAAATAGAGGACTTACAACCATTTTTGATGAAAAGACCAGAACTGAATAGAAAATTGGACTTTCAAAAATAAGACTCAAAGGTAAACAGGAAAGAAAAATCATAAAGGACCTATTAAAGTTGAACTGTTTACATTTCTACATGGAAAGATGATATTTGTAACTCATGAGACCTTTCTCAATATTGGGTTAGATGGAGTACACACACACACACATACACACACACACATATTATGTGTGTATGCATGTGTGTATGTGTTTGTGTGTATATGTATGTATGTGTATATATGTATAGATACAGATATAGATAGATATAGATATCTAGATGGACAGATATAGATTTATAGGTAGATATAGATATAAAATAGATACATAGATATAGAGAGATAGAATGTAGATAGATATAGATATATAGATACAGATATAGAGATATAGATAGATTTGGATATACATATAGATAGACAGATGGCTAAATAGATAAGTTGAACATGAAGGGTTGGTATCTAAAAATAATATTAAAGGGTGAGAGAGGAATGTACTGGGAGAAGGAGAAAGGAAGAGGTAGAATGGGGTAAATTATCTCCCATAAAAGAGGCAAGGAAAAGCTTTTATAGTGGAGGGCAAGAGGGTGGAGGTGACAGGGAATGAGTGAACCTTATTCATTATCCAATTTGGCTTAAGGAGAGAGTAACATACACACTCAGTTTGGTATGAAAACCTATCTTACCCTACAGGAACATGGGGGGGGGAGGGGATAAGAAAAGGGGGATGATAGAAGGGAGAACAGATTGGGTGAAGGTATAATCAGAAGCAAACACTTTTGAGGAAGGCCAGGGTCAAAGGAGAGAACAGAATAAATGGGGGAGGGGTGGGATAGGATGGACCAAATATATATTTAATCTTTCACAACATGATTATTATGGAAGTATTTTGCATAGCTATACATGTATAACCTATATTGAATTGCTTGTCTTCTCAATTAGAGTGGGTGGAGAGGGAATTCCTTAGCAGCCCTGGGTTTTGATGCAAGTGGTACCAAACTTGCCACTGCTTCTGAGAAGGGAACTGTGATTAGAGTATTTTCCATCCCAGAAGGACAGAAAATCTTTGAGTTCCAGAGAGGAGTAAAGAGGTGTGTAAGCATTTGCTCTTTGGTCTTAAGCATGGATGGAATGTTCCTCTCTGAATCCAGTGAAACTCTGAAACAGTGCACATCTTCAAACTTGAGACTGTGAAAGCAAAACCTCAGGAAGAACCCACTACCTGGACTGGTTACTTTGGGAAAGTGCTTCTGGTTTCTACCATCTATTTGCCCTCTCAAGTAACAGAAATGTTTAACCAGGGTAGAGTATTTGCTACTGTCTGACTACTGTTCTGTGGTCACAAAAATATCTGTTCACTTGCCACAATTCAGAAGATTCCCCGATTATTAGTGGGAGCTTCTGATGGATATTTGTATATGTACAACCTGGATCCTCAGGAAGGAGGGGAGTGCACTCTGATGAAACAACACAAGATCAGGAAAGACTACATAGGGCCAACAGAAGGAGCACCACATGTTCATGTTCAGCAAGATCAGTTACTGGATATCTCTACAGGTGCCGACAGGGCTCCATGAAATACTTGAATTCCCGAGGTCTCCACATTGATTACCAGCAGGCACAATCATTGCACTTGCATGATGGACTGAACACTCGTTGGCCAGTCTGCCCATTGCACTCTTACTCCACCCTGCCATCTCATCTGGCTGGGATGTATTTTGAATACATTGTCCTTATCCAGAACAGTTCTATAGGGTACTGGAGAGGTGGTTGTTCTTTCATTTGCTTCCCTAGTGCCATACAGGAAAGAGTCAGTGTGACAGATATTTTGAGAATCACAGATGGAATTTTTATCCTGAAAATTGTCATGATACTGTGAATATCTGTTATCCACTTTTCTTTTTTCAAGTATATAATAAATCCATTGTGTTGTCCTCCCTGAAAAAAAAGAAAAAAAATGATGATCAAAATATATTAAACCCTTGAAGATATTGGCAGATTTTGTTTTTTCTTCCTTAAGTCCAGAGAATAATATAGCCATCCAAACTTGTTTTATTATTATTATTATTATATGGTAAAATAAGGGAAAAATAAAACAGAAAACAATACTCATTTTCACAGAATAATAATCCACAACATTTATTTATTTGACCAAGAAAATCAAGGTTTGACATTAGGTTTATTTAGGATTATTTGTTACATTTACATAATGTTTGTATAACTAGATGAGATGCAAAATAGAAACCCATCTCCATAACCTTCCATTAATCTCCTTTTTTCTTTGATAAGCCTTTTGATAAGCCACCCCCCCAACCTGTCAGTGTTTTTATGATGAACCTTGGTTACCCAGGGACAATCACTGTGCTCCCCCAACTAAGCTTGCTTTCCACCATTCTCTAGATTTTTCCTTTGTTCCTTCCATCATTAAGCTTTAACTGTCTTATTTTCAATTCTTTAAAATATCATTTTTCATGTCATCTAATAAATGTGTCAACACCCATAGAATATGAGATACTTAGGGGCAGCAAAAATTCTAATTTTTTTCATTGTACTCCCAGCCCCTTGCACTGTTCTTGGCACATAGAAGGTTAAGAATTAATAAATGTTTATTTAATTTGAGTTGGATTTTCTTGAATGAATGTATTACTTCTAAGGAAATACAGCTTACGACCTCTGAACTACCATAGCCATTATGGATAGGGTAAGGATAGGACCTCTGATTTTCATTGCTATAAGAGGATCAGATTAGGAAACATCCTTTACCAATGCAAGACAATACTTTTTTTTTCTTTGACTTATCACCAATGGAGTTTCCTAGAAAAAAAAAAAGAGATTAGATGACTTGCTCAGGCACACACGGCCAGTATATGTGAGAAGCAGAGCTTGAATTCAATTGTTCTGGGGTTTGAGGCTTACCTCTCCATCTACAACACACTCTGATAACCATAATTGGAAATGAATAATGCACTGCATAGTGGTATCAATTCTTACCATGAAATGTAGTCCCATTGATGAAGTTATATATATTCATAGAAACAAAAAAAATCCTAGTGAAAGAACTTTGTATTTCATTCAATTTCCACAAATTGGAATCTGCTGAAGTGAGCAGCCACCTCAGAAAGAGGATCCTGGAAACCTAAATTAGTCAAGTGTTCTGTTCCTAGCATTGCACTGACAATCTGAAATCCATCAAGAGGAAAGCAACCAAGATGGTGACAGGACTGGAGACCATGCCAGACAAGGTTAGGTTTAAAGGAATTGGCAATATTTAAAATAGTAAATATAAGTCTTGAGGGATCTGGGAACTGTGATGATAGCCAATAGACTGGAATGGTACATTGATTCTATGAATCAGTAAAAAAAAAATGAAATGGTGGAAGTCATGTATTAAATAAGTCCTCTTTTGAGAACTTAACAGAAAGCATGGAGAAAAATATTAAAGGATGAGAAAGCACTGAGAGATGATATTATGATTTGTTAGGGAAGTTCACAGGTTGGTGAAATGTCCAGTCCATCATTGTACCAAAGGCTTCATACAAGTAACAATGATATGACATCTAGCTTGATTTGCAACATAAAAGTTATTAATGATTTGTGAGCTTCTTAAAAACAGGAAATATCCTCAGTACTTGGCAGGTTATTGACACATAGAGGGCACTTAATGGTTGTGGGCACCTTGATTCAGCTAAGTATTCATTGTTCAATGTATGGAAATTAATTCAACTTTACTTTGTATGCTTTTGTCAGGTTGCCAACCCCTTTGTATGGTGCCTCTCTTTTTGCAAAGTGAGATACTGATCTTTGATTCAGGAAGAGTTCATCTGAAATTTGGGATTCTGTTTGTTTTCTAGAAGTAGCATGGACAAAGGGAAACGCATATTTCAATTAAAGGAAGATATTTTGAGTACATAACTTCTCCTTCTCCTCATCCAACTTCTTCCATTCCTCCTTCCCTCCTCCTTCTCCTCTTCCATCATATTCTTGTTCCTGTTCTTCTTGTTCTTCTCTTCCCTGTTCTTCTTTTTTCCTGTTCTTATTCTTATTCTCCTCCTCTTCCTCTTCTTTCTCCTTCTACTCTTCCTTTTCCTTCTCTTTCTCTTCCTTCCCTCACTCTACATCAACATTCCATCGCCTATTTTTATGCCCTTGCACAGGAAACATTTATCTTATAGGAGGAAACCTTCTATGAAATTTTGTTTTTATTAACTCTTCATTATTTTTGCAAGCTCCCTCCTCAGATCCCATCCATGCATATGTTGTATGATGCAAGGATTATATAAATTTAAGAATTATGAAAGTATGAACTGTTTCACTTTGTCTTAGAATTTGGAGAGCCTAGCACAGTGACATATATAGTATGTTCTCAATAAGTGTTCTTTAAATGAATTAAACATCTCATCCATCATAGATCTCTGAACTCTGTTTTGTATCAGTGGGATTTCAATTCATATGTACTATTTTCAAAAAACTTATGATAAATGTTGGTTGCTTAAGACTGATCGTATGAAAACTATGTTGCTGTGATAATAGTGAGAATTACAGTCACTGATTCAGACTAGGGATAGGGGTGGGAATACTTTTAAAGAGTTTCTCCCTCTACTTTTGCAGAAGAATAACATAGTTACTAACATAACATAGTGTGGGTGAAACAGGATTATGGGATCATTCATTGGAGCTATAAGGGATCTAACAGGCCATATAGTTCAGAGGTGACAAATTCCCAAGTGCCACAGGAAACAGATTAAAATGTAATTGGGAAATATTTAATCAGGTGAATAAAAATACAGTATAATATAGATAATGTTAATCTGTGGTTTTCTAGGTCAATACGCTGCACTTTCGGTCTGTTTCTATTTGATTTAGTCTCTAACCCTTTAATTTTATACCAAGGAGACTGAGTCCCCAAAGAGAATAATTGACTTGGGCTAGGTCACTCAGGAGTAAAATCAGAGTAAGGATTTGAATCCAAGTCCTCTGATTCCAATCTACTTCACTACTTTTTAATTTCACAGCTTTTTTCATGCATAAACATGAACATAGTCTGAAAATGACGTTACTTAAGATATATGTCATAATCAAATGTATAATCACCACTCTTCTTATTTCCAGGTTTTTCTGGCTGAATACACAGGGCCTCTGCTTATCTACCTCATCTTTTACATGAGACTCACATATATTTATGATGCAAAGGAGAGTTCCAGAAGATTGCGCCACCCAGTGGTACAGTAAGTGATATATCTGGGATGTAGAAAATGCTGAGAAGCCACATAGGTGCAGAACAGTGAATCTGGCATTTATTAAAAGATTTTTTTTTTCTACATGATGTGGAAAAGCAACACACTGCATATGTTTTTATCTTATTTTTTTTATAAATTTCTTTATTTATTTTTAGTTTACCACACACGGTTCTACATAGTTTTGAGTTCCAGTTTTTCTCCCCTCCCCCCTCCCTCCCCAAGACGGCATGGAGTCTCATATAACTGTCATGTATAACTTCGCATTGAATTAATTTATGCACTAGTCAAGTCGTGGAGAAGAATTTTGACCAATGGAATGAATCATGAGAAAGAAGAAACAGAACCAAAAAAAAAAAACAAACCCAAAAACAAAAACAAAAGAGAAGCAAAAAAGGCGAGCATGTAGTATGCCTCAGTCTGTATTCAAACTTCGCAGTTCTTTGTGTCGATGAAGATAGCATTCTCCATCGTGAGTCCCCTGGAGTTGTCCTTGCCCCTTAGGTTGCTGAGAAAAGCGCAGTATGTCAGGGTTGGTCCTCACGGAATCCATATATCTGTGGCTGTGCACAACGTTCTCCTGGCTCTGCTCCGCTCACTCATCATTATGTCGTGTAGGTTTTTCCAGGTTGTTATGAACTCTGCATCATCCCCATTTCTTATGGCACAATAGTATTCCATCACCTTCATATACCACAGCTTGTTCAGCCATTCCCCAATTGATGGACATCCCTTTGATTTCCAATTCTTGGCTACCACAAAGAGAGCTGCTATAAATATTTTTGTACATATGGGTCCTTTTTCCGCTTGTGTGATTTCTTTGGGATACAACCCTAGAAGTGGTATTGCTGGGTCAAAGGGTATGAACATTTCTATAGCCCTTTGGGCATAGATCCAAACTGCTCTCCAAAATGGCTGGATCAGCTCACAACTCCACCAGCAATGCAACAATGTTCCAATTTCCCCACATGCTTTCCAGCATTTATCATTTTCCTGTTTTGTTATTTTAGCCAATCTGACAGGAGAGATGTGGTATCTAAGAGTTGTTATGATTTACATTCCTCTAATCAGTAGTGATCCAGAGCATTTTTCCATATGCCTGTAGATAGCTTTAATTTCTTCCTCTGAAAACTGCCTGTTCATATCCTTTGACCATTTCTCAATTGGGGAATGGCTTGTGTTCCTATATATTTGGCTCAGCTCCCTGTATATTTTAGAGATGAGGCCTTTATCAGAGATACTAGTTGCAAAGATTTTCTCCGAATTTTCTGCTTCCCCCCTAATTCTTGTTGCATTGGCTTTTTTTTGTACAAAAACATTTCAATTTGACATAATCAAAATTATCCATTTTGCATTTTGTAATGTTCTCTATCTCTTGTTGGGTCATGAATTCTTTTCTTTTCCATAAATATGATAAGTAAACTATTCCTTGCTTTCCCAAATTACTTAGAGTATCAACTTTTACTCCTAAATCATGAACCCATTTTGACTTTATTTTGGTATATGGTGTAAGATATTGGTCTATGCCCAGTTTCTGCCCTACCATTTTCCAATTGTCCCAACAGTTTTTGTGAAATAGTGAATTATTAGCCCAGAAACTGGCCTCTTTGGGTTTATCAAAGAGTAGATTGCTAAACTGGTTGATTTCACCTACTTGTGTACCTATCCTATTCCACTGATCCATACCCCTGTTTCTTAACCAGTACCAGGCAGTTTTGATGACTGCTGCTGTGTAGTACAGTTTAATATCTGGTGTGGCTAAGCCACCATCTCTAGCATGTCTTTTCATTAATATCCTAGATACTCTAGACCTCTTGTTTTTCCAAATGAATTTTGTTATTATTTTGTCCAGCTCAGTAAAAAAAAATTTTGGTAGTTCGATTGGTACGGCACTGAATAAATAGATTAATTTAGGTAAAATTGTCATTTTTATTATATTAGCTCGGCCTAACCATGAGCAACTGATATTTTTCCATTTATTTAGATCTGATTTTATTCGCGTGAAAAGTGTTTCATAGTTATGTTCATATAGGCCCTGGGTTTGTCTTGGCAAATAGACTCCCAAATATTTTATAGTGCCTTCAGTAACTTTGAATGGAATTTCTCTTTCTATCTCTTGCTGTTGGGCTTTGTCAGTAATGTATAGGAATGCTGAGGATTTATGTGGGTTTATTTTATATCCTGCAACTTTGCTAAAGTTGTTTATTATTTCAAGTAGTTTTTTACTTGATTCTCTAGGATTCTCTAGATAAATCATCATATCATCTGCAAACAGTGATAATTTAGTTTCTTCTTTTCCTATTCTAATTCCTTCAATTTCTTTTTCTTCTCTTATTGCTACAGCTAATGTTTCTAGTACCAAATTGAATAATAGGGATGATAATGGACATCCTTGTTTCACCCCTGATCTTATTGGGAATGCATCTAGTTTATCCCCATTACAAATAATGCTTGTCGATGTTTTTAGGTAGATGCTATTTATAATTTTAAGGAAGGTTCCACTTATTCCTATGCTTTCTAGTGTTTTTAATAGGAATGGGTGTTGTACTTTGTCAAAGGCTTTTTCTGCGTCTATTGAGATGATCATATGGTTTCTGCTAGTTTTGTTGTTGATATGGTCAATTATGCTAATAGTTTTCCTAATATTGAACCAGCCTTACATTCCTGGAATAAATCCTACCTGGTCATAGTGTATTATTCTTGTAATGAGTTGCTGCAATCTTTTTGCTAATATTTTATTTAAAATTTTTGCATCAATATTCATTAGAGAAATTGGTCTATAATTTTCTTTCTTTGTTTTGACTCTACCTGGTTTGGGTATTAATACCATATTTGTTTCATAAAAAGAATTGGGTAGGACTCCTTCTTCACCTATTTTCCCAAATAGTCTACAAAGTATTGGAATTAGTTGTTCTTTAAATGTTTGATAGAATTCACATGTAAAACCATCTGGCCCTGGAGATTTTTTCCTAGGGAGTTCATTAATGGTCTGCTCAATTTCTTTTTCTGATATGGGGTCATTAAGAAATTTCACTTCCTTCTCTGTTAGCCTGGGCAGTTTATGTTTTTGTAGATATTCATCCATATCTCTAAGGTTGTCAAATTTATGGGCATACAGTTGGGCAAAATAATTCCTAATTATTGTTTTGATTTCCTCTTCATTAGAGGTGAACTCACCCTTTTCATTTTTTATACTGGCAATTTGATTTTCTTCTTTCTTTTTTTTAATCAAATTGGCCGAAGGTTTATCAATTTTATTGGTTTTTTCATAAAACCAGCTCTTTGTTTTATTTATTAATTCAATAGTTTTCTTGGTTTCAATTTTATTAATCTCTCCTTTGATTTTCAGTATTTCTAATTTGGTATTTAATTGGGGGTTTTCAATTTGCTCTTTTTCTAGCTTTTTCAGCTGTATGCCCAGATCATTGCTCTCCTCTTTCCCTATTTTATTCATGTAGGCATTTAGAGATATAAAACTTCCCCTAAGAACTGCTTTTGCTGAATCCCATAAGTTTTGGTATGTTGTTTCATTATTGTCATTCTCTTGAATGAAATTATTAATTGTTTCTCTGATTTGTTCTTTGGCCCACTCACTCTTTAGAATTAAATTATTTAGTTTCCAATTAGTTTTTTAGCTTATTTTTCCATGGTACTTTATTAAAAATGATTCTTATTGCATCATGATCCGAAAAGGATGCATTGACTACTTCTGCTTTTCTGCACTGGATTGTGAGGTTTTTATGCCCTAGTACATGGTCAATTTTTGAGTATGTGCCATGTACTTTTGAGAAGAAAGTATATTCCTTTTTATCCCCATTCAGTTTTCTCCAGAGGTCTATCATATGTGCCTTTTCTAAAATTCTGTTTACCTCCTTAACTTTTTTCTTATTTATTTTGAGGTTAGATTTATCAAGTTCAGAAAGGGGGAGGTTGAGGTCTCCCAATATTATAGTTTTGCTGTCTATTTCTTCCTGTAACTCCCTTAACCTCTCCTCTAAGAATTTGTATGCCTTACCACTTGGTGCATATATGTTAAGCAATGATATTGCTTCATTGTTTATGGTGCCTTTTAGCAGGATATAATGTCCTTCCTTATCTCTTTTAATTAGATTTATCTTTACTTTTGCTTTGTCTGAGATTAGGATTGCTACACCTGCTTTTTTTACTTTAGCTGAGGCACAATATATTTTACTCCAGCCTTTTACCTTAACCCTATGTGTATCCCCCTGTTTCAGATGCGTTTCTTGTAAACAGCATATTGTAGGATTATGGTTTTTAATCCATTCTGCTATCTGCTTCTGTTTTGTGAGAATGTTCATCCCCTGCACGTTCAGGGTTATGATTTCTATCTGTGTCTTTTTCTCCATCCTAATTCCCCCTGTTTATGCTTTTATTTCTCCCTTTCCCCTTCTCCTCCTAAACAAAATTTTGCTTTTGACTGCCGCTTTCCTCAGTTAACCCTCCCTCTTTATTCCCCTCCTTTATCTTACCAATACCCACTTGCTACTTCTCCTCTTCCTTCTGCCCACCCCCTCCCTTTTTCCCCCCTTACCCTCCCACTTCCCGTAGGACAAGTTAGATTTCTAAACTTATCAGAGTATGTTATTCCCTTCTTGAACTAGATCAGATGACAGTGAAGCTCAAATACTGCTCTTCTCCCTCCCTTCTTTCCCTCTACTATAATTTGTTTTTGTGCCACTTCCTTTGGTGTAATTTACCCTTTTCTACTACATCCTTGCCACTTCCCTCATAGCCCTCCCTTTATATCTCTTATTTATATTTTATATCTTTACATCAGTTAATTTATACAGGCATTCACAAACTATGTATATCCCTTTCATTTGTCATAATAGTTGTACCATTCACAAGAATGACTTATATATGTATATGTGTATATATATATATGGTTACCTTTTTATGTCTCTCTTGAGTTTTGTATTTGGAGATCAAATTTTCCATTGAGTTCTGGCCTTTTCATCAGGAAGTTCTGGAATTCCCTTATTTCATTGAATGTCCATCGCCTTGCCTGGAAAATTATGCTTAGTTTTCCTGGGTAGTTGATCCTTGGTTGTAGTCCCAGCTCCTTTGCCCTTCGGAATATCATATTCCAATTTCTCCTCTCTTTTATTGTGGAAGCTGAGAGATCCTGCGTGATCCTGACTGTAGTTCCACGATATTTGAATTGCTTCTTTTTGGCTGCTTGCATTATTTTCTCCTTGAGTTTATAGCTCTGAAATTTGGCTATAATATTTCTTGGTGTTTTCAGTTTGGGATCTCTTTCAGGGGGTGATCGGTGAGTTCTTTCAATGACTATTTTGCCCTCTGGTTCTAGGACCTCTGGGCAGTTGTCTTTGATAATTTCTTCGAAGATACTGTCAAGGCTCCTTTTTTCATTGTGGATTTCCGGTAGACCAATATCTCTCAAATTGTGTCTCCTGGATCTATTTTCCAGGTTAGTTGTTTTGCCAATCAGATAGTTCACATTTTTTTTTTATTTTTTCATTCTTTACGTTTTGTTTTATTACTTCTTGATGCCTCATAGATTCATTAGCTTCCACTTGCTCAAGTCTAATTTTGAATGAGTTAGTGTTTACATTTTGCTTTTGAGCCTCCATTTTCAATTGTTTGATTTCACCTCTCAGGGTGTCCTTTTCTCTCTCTAGATTCTGAATCTCCGTAGCCATTTCGCCAATCTTATTCTTTAGGGACTTGATTTCATCAGTGGATTTTTCTCCCTTTTTTCCATTTTTTCCATATTTTCTTTTATCTCCCTAATTTGGTTTTTAAAATCCTCCTTTAGCTCTTCCAGCAGTGCTTTTTGGGCTGGAGACCTGTTCATTTTAGCTTTTGAGGTATCTGATGTATCTACCGTGTCATTGCTATCCTCTTCTATGTTGATATTTTGATCCTGCCTGTCTCCATAAAAAGAATCTATTGTCCTTGGTTTTTTTGTGTTCTTCTTCATGTTGGTTTGCCTTTTGCTGGCTTTACAACAAATTTATATCTGTGGGTCTCAGGGCTTTCTGTCCAAGCTTTCTTATTCTGGGGGTTGTGAGTCTAGAATTATAACCTTCAGTTTCCTGAGGTGTGGGGGAGGGGTCCGGCTCCCTGGCGTCTCACTCCCTTTGGGTGCTCTCCAGCACTTGCTTTTCAGCAATGGTCTCAGCTGTTTGTTGTTTGAGCTGATGTCTGGCACTTCCCCTGGGGGAGCAAGGTTATGTCTGGGCTCCTGGCGTTGACCCCTGCCGACTCTGCCCTTCTGGGACTAATGAGCTTCTAGTATTTGTCCTGTGAGGCCACACTACTTTCTCCTCTGTTTCAGTTCTCTTTTTTTTTTCCTGAGGCATTCTCTGGGTGAGGGGGGGAGGGATTAGAGCCTTTTACCTGGCCATTGAGTCTTCTAGAAGTTCAAGAAGCTGAGTTCCTGGGTTTTGCAAGCGTCAGGACTGGGTGTTTTCACGTCCGGTGGCGTTGCGCTGCCTCTCGTCGCTCCCACAGACTGCTGTCCTGTGTTGGGAGTCCTGGGGATCTCCGCTGGTTTCGGGCGCCCAGCTTTCTCCCAGCCCGTCTGCCACGTGGATTTCCCGGCCGGCCGCTTCCGCTTTGGTCTGGAGCAGCTCCGCAGCAGAGCACTCTCCGAGCCTACAGCATCATGTCTTCAGCCTTTCAGACTCTCCCGGCTCGGAAATTTGTTTTTATCTTATGAAAGAAAAAAATATTCTAAATTAGTGTTAGCCTAGCGTGTGTCAAGTGGGCATAACCTCTTGGCCTGCAGAAGCTAGAACTGAACAGACAGAGCAGGCAAGAACAACTGTGCAGAGACTAAAACAGAAGCTTATTTTCTGTAGTGAGGGAAACAGCTTGCAAACAAGGAGGAAAACTAGACCCATGTGCTGGGGCCCCCTCTAGTAGGGAACCCTGCTTTAGTGTGGGCAAATCTCAATACACATAACAATGGCTGTGCCGTGATCTGTAGCCCTGACAATAAGGGGTACCAGTCACAATGAGACAAGTTTAATTCATAGCAGGGCTTCATGACCAGAACATGGGTACTGCAGGTACTTTTCCAAGCTCAGAGAACACCTGGTGCTGGTCAAAGAAATGCAATAATTATGTAAAAAAATTCTGAGATTTTGCTGTGACTGAGTTCGTCCATCGAGTGAGGGCAAAGGATTGTTGTTATGCCAAATTCAGGGCACTGATTGTTTTCTGGGTCTTAGTTTTGGAAAACAAGGTATCTCCTGTATCTTCTTTTTTAGGGGGGGAAGGCAGGGCAATTGGGGTTAAGTGACTTGCCCAAGGTCACATAGATAGTAAGTGTGTCAAGTGTCTGAGGGTGGATTTGAATTCAGGTCCTCCTGACTCCAAGACTGGTGCTCTATTCACTGAGCCATCTAGTTGCCCCAAAAGAGGTTATCTCCTAATAGTATCTTGACAACTGTCATATTTACGCTCCTTATGGCCATAATTTGTTTCTTGGCCTGTAGTTCAAGAGTTTTCTGGTTAAAGCAAAACTAGGTTTTTATTTATTTATTTTTTGGGGGTCTCTTTATTATGGGGACTGATGAGCATTGGCTATAATTTTTTTTAGGAAACGGCAATAATTGGCATAAGGATCTATTTTGATTAACTGAAATACACTTTATTTTTTTAAATTTTCTATTAATTTTTATTTTTCCCTGTTAAATAGGTGATTTGACTATACAGATAACAGCTAATTCAGAAATAACTTCATGATGTTAACTAGTTATTTCTCATCTTTTATTGTAGGAATCATTCCATTTTTCATAAAATTATTGTTATGGTTATCAAGTCCAACACATCCCAATTCTTTTCTGTATAGACTACAAGCCTACACACCTCAATAACTTTTAACTCCTGTGCTGAATTTTTTAATGTATTTTCCATTGCCCTCCCTTTCACCTTTGTACTAAGCAACAAGCATTAAAGTATAGATTGGTTTAATTGGAAGGGTTTGTGGTTCCCTGTAGAAATTCTATACCTCTTTATCCTCGGTGACAACTAATGGTGTGTGGGTGTGTAAGTACTAATTATTTTATAATGATCTTTTAAAAGTGCCGATGATGAGTGCAAAAAATCATCTAATATTCTGTGAAATGATGTCTGTAGTGAGAATAAAACCAACTTATTCAACTTTTTAATTTACCTCTCCAAGGAGAACTTTTGAGTCATCCTGTCAATTAGCTTCAACCTATTTATATTAAGGATGTCTAGGTTGTTATAATTCATTACCTCCTGCAGCATGTTCACTTTTCAGTCATTGGACAGGAATCTCATGTTTAGATTACTAAAAGTTAAGTTAATGTTTATAAATTTATGTAGAAATTATATAATAATTTCCACCATTATGCTGCCCTCACTCTAGAAAGAGAAGGGACTGAGGAACATTCTATATTTTTCTCTGTTTTCTGAGTTGATATGGCCATCCAAGACCATCCAAATATGTCGTGAAGTGCCAGTGTACTGCTAATATTCTACCTCTGGTATAGATGTGGTATTTTAAAATTTATGTAGTCCAAATTCTCTTCCCATATCGGTTTTCTTTAGTAATATTTCTAGTAACTTCCTCATGCACACATCAGGGATTGTGATAATAAAGAGCAAAAGTGGTAGCTCTTATTTTCAGAGCGTCAAAGAGAAGAGTTTATTACAATACCCTTGACAGATCATTTCCACTTTCATCTGGTTTTGTAGTCCTTCCAGTTTCATCCTCAAATACTCTCTTAAATATGGATAAGTACTCACTTAAATATGTCATTCTCCAATCTTTTTGTAAACTTACTTTTGACTCTTTTTACAAGCCTCTACATACTTAATTAGGCTTGTCACTGAAAAATAGACATATTCTATTGCTGAGTCCATATTCAAAGCATTTCCAGTGTAGTAGAAAGTATTCAAGTGCAGAAACTCTGATAGCATAGCTTTTGAGATCCCTGAGGCACCTGTGAGCCATAAAGGAAGACTTTATAGGGAGCCATCTTTCATACAGCTTCCAGAATAAACTTTTCAAAGATCTATTCCTACCACCTGTTTGTGCTTGAAAATCTTCAATGGCTCCATATTACCTATAAAATAAAATACAGTCTCCTCAGCTCAGCCCTAAAGCACTCTGCCATTTGTTTCTGAACTGCCTTCCCAGCCTTATTTATATCACTTCTTTTCTTACAATTTGTAGCTGAGGGACAAATAGTCACTACACCTGTACTGGTTCTCCCACCTGTCTTTCCTGAAATGTTCTCTGTTCTCATTCTCCTCCTCCTGCTCCCCTTTAGAAAGCTTGGGCTTTCTTAGTGCTTTTAAGAAGAAAAATAGGAATGTGAAACACCACCTGCTAAGCAGCCAGTGTAGAATCAGGAACCCAGGTAGTCAGCGATTCTGGGAATGCCCATTTCCCTCAATTTCTCTTTGGTTATCTGTGACCAGGGAAAGAAAAACAAACAGAAGAGACAAGCACATTCTCTTGCCACTAGGTATTCAAGTTATAGCTGCCACTGCAGCTGATGGGTTGGGAGGGTGCTGAGAGAGAGTAATCCCCTCCCAGCCTTGCCGAAAAACCTAGAAAAAGCTAGTGGAGTCCCACATAACATATGCAAAATAAAGGTAGAACTTGTAAACAGCTTTAGTAACTTATTGAGGGGGATAATATTCTTTTCTCAGTCCCTAAGGACCATCCAAGAGTGCCTAATAATCAGCAAAGATCAGTCTATATTTCTCAGCAAGAGGTCAATGAGTGTACCCACATGAAGCCAGTGAGTGTGCTCACCTTTCCAGGAGGTTCCATAGTCTAGTGGATTATATAACCTGGAATTTAAAACCCTTCAATCTGGCTCAATTCTACCATTTCCATATTCATTTCATATTACTCTCTTTCACAGAGTCTATGTTTAATTCAAATTATACTGCATCTTCTTCTTCAAACTTAGCATCCCATCTATGGCCTCTGAGCATTTATATAAGCTTCTTTTGTACCCGAAATGTACTCCCTATTCACCTTTGCCTTTACACATTTTTAGCATCCTTCAAGGCTCAGCTCATATGCCTTCAATTATGATACTTGTCTGATACCCTATAGATGTTATTTTCTTCTTTTTCAAATTATCTTTTATTTACTCTCCTCTGTTTATATTGTATGTCCCCTTCTAAGTAGAATGTAAGCTTCCTGAGATCAGTTTTAGGTTTTTGGTTTTGTTTTTCCCTTTGAATCCTCAGGACTTAACAGTGGGTCTTACACAGTAGTTCTGAATTAAATGTGATTAAATTGTGTAATGTGGACTAACAGGAACATTTAAAAGTGATTAAGACATGAGATCTTTGTTGAATAAACTGGGCACAGTGAAGCTAACAGACATAGGGGCACTTTCAACTCAGTATCTGTGATTCTATAGACATATGACATGCTGGTCTCCACATCCACATCCATTCCATTCTCAACACTTCATTTTCACCATGCTGACCCTAATGTAGAGTTGTCATACATTTATCATTAAGTCTCTCCTTGGTTCCCTCAATAGTAATGATATTTCCTTTCTGAGCTTGGTCAATGTTCTCCAATACATATTTGAAGTGTGGTTTTTACCCTCAGGCCGCTATATAATCAACTAGTAACCATAGCACCAGCACATTTTGAGACCTACTAGAAGAGAAAAGGAAAGTATCCTCTTTCATTCAAGATTATTATAATTCATGGGATGATAAATAAATTCATGGGATGATAAATAAATAATAAATATAGCTGAAGTTTACATGGTCTGGGCAGAGTTACAGAACAGTTAATAGAATCTGGTGAAAGGAAAATGCCTTTCAATACTAATCAAATGACTAAAACAAATGGCTCTTTACAAAGGCAGGAAAGAGCTATAGACACCGACCCAGTACTTGGAGAGCAATTCAGAACACCGATGTATTGGAAAGCAACAAGAAAGAAGAGAAGAGAAGGCAAATAGTATTGAGAGATGGAAGGGGACTTCCAGATCCTTTAACCCAATCATCTCACCTTAAAGATGAGGTTGCTGAAATTCAGAGAAGTATGTAAGGTCACACAAGTATAAGAAGTACATTGAAGCCCAACATTTCTGAAAGCACTTTGCTTCCTTGGTGTTTTTTGCATAAAATAAATGGCAGTATTGCACAGGAAATCAATAACATATTTTAATAAAATAAATTCCCCCTGGGAGCCAAAACCTTCACCTTATATACAATAACATTACTAGGTAATTTCTTCGCTGATGTAAGTACTTAACCTTTGACTCTAGAATGTTCACCAAAGTATTAGAAACTTCACACATTAGATATCCTTTCAATTATATCTCAAAATTTTAATTGCTGTCAGTGAGAAAAGCAGTCTTTTGTTCATTCTATGAGGTAAATCAGGAGTACTGGTTGTGGTTTCACAATCCTTAAGAAAATCAATCTAATAAATTCTGAAACTGTCACTCTAGCTCAGTGTAACTCAGAACCACTAAAAAACCCAGCTGCTGTCACATTGAATTAATAAGGCAAAGAATACAACAAAGATCATTCTGTCTCTGAAGGAAATGAAAGACAAACTCCTCCTCCTACTCCCATCAATAGCCCTTGCTAAAGGCTGACCAAACCATTTCAGAAGCTATTCTGAACATTATGAAATGTCAAATGCATCCTGAATGTGTTCTCAAGATTTTTCAGACATCTAGGTTGTCTATTCAAAACTTGAGGCATTTTGATATGTGCACATTTGCAGTTCTCATACTGAAAGCTAGCACTGAGACAGCTGTGTCCTAACTAATTTATGCCTGGGTATATCAACTAGGTTGCAGTGTAACAGATGCAATGGCTGCTATAAAATTTATTGTGTTCTCATTTAGGAAATTTTAGAACAAATAACTTGTTAAATAGGACTGTCACTATACCTCTACTTATGGCTCTTCAGAACTGGCTCTTTCCAAAAGATAGGAGATTGTAATGGACCAAAAGGATGTGTTATGTGCAATGTAAATCAAGAATATAGATGAGACAGGAAAGTAGGCTCTTTATAGATCTTAATTTTTTCTATCTTTCTCGTTTTCTTTCCAGCTTGGCCTGTTTCTGCCACTGTTTACATTATGCCCGTCATCTTCTAGAGACAGTGTTTGTTCATAAACTTTCTGGAGAGCACACGCCTTTGAAAAATTTGATAAAGGTGGGAACAAATACTCCTGACTGTTTTATTTTTATTTGTTTTTGTTAAAAGGAGAAAAAATTGTGCATTTTAGGATAGATGGAAAATTTAATTCGAAGAAATTGTCTTTTTCCTTTAAACTAGATATTTTTTACTGGTATATTGGCAGACCTAAAAAGTTTTGTTGCTAACACATCTCTAGCAGTGTGACATATATCTTTAGTTAGACTGGCTATCATTCCAGTTTTGCACTATATATTTGGACAGCTTTACAATGATCAAAGGCTCTAAGAGGGAAACATACTGACAAGTGCTATGTGTAAATAGGCAGTGCAACAAGACCAAACAAAAAGCCCAGAAGCAGTATTTATAAAGCTATATGGACAGATAGCTGAAAAACATACTTTTGAAGGTTGTAAATAATAACATTCAAATTCAATGACATTTATTAGTATGATTCAATGAAAAATATCAGTTAACTATAGGTAGTAGGTAGTCTTTCTTCTCAGTTAGCAAAACCTTATGCTAGGTGGCGCTGTGGTATCAGAGGTGTGATCTTATTTGAAGCCTGGGAGCTGAGATTCTGTTCACTATTAGCAATTAAGGAAATATAGAATACTTTTTAAAAGACCATAGCTGTGTCTCCATGATACCCAAATAATCAATAGTGAAGTAGGACATTATTTAATTTACGTAATACCTACCTGTTGGTTTCACATAGTTTATATTTATGTATTTAATTGAATTACCTACAGTCTTTTATAGAGAAACATATTTGGGCATTAGGTAGATGCAGCTTGAAGGCTCTCCCCTAAATTTCAACAGTCAGCTAGTTATGAGATATTGAAATGGAGGTGTACTATTTGTTGCCCAAATTACTAGAGTCTTCTTTCACCATTTCCTACCCATCAACTCCCTCCTATACACAGAAACTATCCTCTGCTCTCCCTTTTACAAAATTCTAGGGAAGGCATAAATGACTTGTGAAATTATTTTCCTTTCTATTTGTGAAGGGAGTTTAAAAATTATTATGACCAGAAGTATCTCCTCGGCATATGCCACTCCCTTTCAGAGGGTATCTACACTGGAAAATTCAGAAGCTACTGCTATTTTCCAGTGCTACAGCTGAGGTGGAAGAAATGTGTTCCTGGCAACTGAGTTAGAAAAAAAGGAATGCATTTATTCATAAAAAGTAATGCTAAGAAGAGTTTTTAAAATACTTAAAATAGTTTGTGAGATAACCATGCTTTTGGGGCCTGGCTCGAGCACGTAACCAAGATTTATAACAACAAAAACAACTGATATCAGATTGCTCACAAAAAGTACTTTCTTGTTATTGTCATCATAACCAATTTATATTTTGCCTCAGTCTTTTCCGAATTCTGTATATAGAATACAGTAAAATGAGCCTTGTATTTAGACTATTTTCTTTTCAGGCATTGCTAAGTTGTGAATTACCAAAGTCAGATTCAATTATTTTTATCATTCCAGTTTATTTACAGATCAAGTTCTAAAAGATTTGGGGGACTTAGTTCGGATCTAGTTAAGTCATATACTATGATAGTGGGCCATTCATTGAGACTATAAGCTCCAAAAGAGATATTGACCTGCATAGATAAATTGAGGTTCCTCATCTTGGAGTTCCCTATAAAAATAAACAAAACTATGTGTATATTCATATATATGTGTATTTATGTGTATATATACATTTACATATGTATATATACACACAATTACAATATAAGGTATGTGTGTATGTGTGTGTGTGTGTAAAATCTTAAATCTAACCATATGGATTTTAGTATAACACTTTTTAATAGTTTCAGTGAATATTCATTAGTGAAGTTTATTTAAAATATTACATATTAGATTAAATGAATGTGTACCACTCCAAAACAATCTATGAATTTTGTCTAATTTGTAATATAGGCATGGTATCATTTCTTCCCACTGAATAATTTCTCCCAATACTTATGGTTCTAAAATTCCCTCAATTGTTCAAGAAGTTAAAACAGTTTTGAATAGACTATTTATTAAATTAAGAAGATATAATTTATTACCAAATGTATTGAATTTCTTAAATTCACATTCATATATATTTTACTGTTTCCTTTAATTAATTAACTGTTAACATGACCTATTATCGTTATTCCCTGACCTAAATTCTTCTTTAAGGAATTATGTTAGTAATAATAATATTTTTAAAAATCTAGCATTTATATAGTGTTTGCTATGTGTCAGAGACTGTGCTAAGTGCTTTACAATTATTATCTCATTTGAGCCTCACAACAATACTGAGAAGCAGGTGCTATTATTATGCCCAATTTACAGGTGAGCAAACTAAGATAGTAGAAAAAGTCTTTTTTTTGTTACTTTCCTAAATTGTTGGCTAGAATAATCATATCCCACTTACCTGAAGATGTAATACTTGGCAACTTCAAGTATCTGGAACAGAATTAAAAAGATCAAAGAAAGTTTAAAACTTTCAACATCAAAACAAAAGGTCTTTGAGCAGCCAAAAGGTATGCCACAAAAAGATACCACAACTGTCAAGTAACAGGCTCTTTATTCTTATTTTAGACACAATTTGAATCAGCTTGCCTGTCTGCTTTTAGAGGCCAAAGGAGACTAGAAGAATGAAATTCATGATAGAGGGGAATTGTGCTAGACCAACAGAAGCAAAAAAATGATCATAGATTTGAACCTGAAAGGGACATCAGAGGTCATCTAGACCAACCCTCTCATTCCAGACTTGCATTAAAGTCAAGTGACTTGCCCAAAATCATATAGCTAGTAAATGACAGTTGGGAATCAAACATAGGTCCTCACCTCCAAAGCCAACACTCTTTCCAATATATTACACTGCATCCCATGAGGAGCAAAGTGGTGTATGTGTATGTATATGTGTTTGTATGTGTGTATGTGTGTTTCTTAAATAAATACTCCTAACCCTCTCATCTAATTAAACATTAACAGCAAGAGAGGAGGCTGTAAAACAGGTACAAGAACTAGAGGCATATAAGCCTTGGATCATTTAGATGGAAACAGCCTCACACACCCCAATAAACTTTAAAGTCATCTTTGCGTTCTGCACTTGATTTTCAAAGTCATAATTATTGTGACTGACTGGTAGTAGGTACTCAATAAATGCTTATTGACTGACTGGTTTTATGTGTAGGCATTCATTTCACTGATGGAGATTGAAACATCAGCTCTTATTAGATCATAAGATGGTAACTTTAGAACTGTAAGGGATCTTAGAAATCATCTAGTTCAAAACCATATTTAGAGATGAGGAAACTAAAGCCAAAGGAGGAAAGCAACTTTCCCAAGGTCACAAAGGGCAGTAAATATCAGAGCTGAGATGTGAACCCAGGTCCTCTGATTCCAAGCTCAGTACTCTTTTTACTACTCCATGATGTCCCCATATGATTCCATGAGTTGATATGAAATATGAACCCCTTCCAAGAGTTGTTTGACAATCTTTCATCGATGAGCATCTCTAAGGATGATTCTTTGACAACAATCCATATTCAAAGCTTCCATCTAGGCAGGACCTTCCAGAGAGAGTTGTCCACAAGTATAGACATCAATAGTTCAGACTTTCCTCTAGTCACAATAAAAAATGATAGTAGGATTTCAGTGGCAATAGAGATGATTTTTAAACACATATTACATACATACACACATATACGTATATACATACATATGTACTGAAACACATTTACATATATGTATATGTATGTGGGTATGTATGTCTGTATGCATGTATATATGTGTTTGTATGCAGATACATAATGTGTGTACAGTGCTATCTATATATGCTATTTAAGATCGCAGAGAAATATGAGATGTATTTGAGAGAGATAAATGTTGAAAATCTTAAAATTTTACTAAAAAGAAAATTTTAAAATATAAATTGGTATGTGTCAGTTATCAAGGAAATTAACTCATTTGTCCCCAAAGGCCATACAAATTAAATAGTAGTTTTCTGCCTTCCTTGAGGGAAATTGTCTCTATATAAACTCATATTGAGTTTAGGTTTCAGTTTTGTTTTACAGATCTGAGTACAACAAAATATCAGTATTGAGGAAAGAGATTGAAGTGTTTTTTAAAGTCACTAGCCAAGAACAGTGATGTTTTTCTTTTGGTAACCTTTTCTTTTGATGAGTTTGATCATATATCATTAACTTGCCATAAGGAGTTTTCTGATGTTAGTCTAAAAAATATCATGTTGATGATTTACCAAGTAACTGATTATCTGCTAAGATGTAGGTTTTCTTTAGTGTTAAGAATGTTACAACTCTCACTTCTAAATTTGAAATAATAATTTAATTTTTAAAATCATCCAAGGACTAAAAGCAAAATTCGTAATTGCAAAAGGTCTAAGAAGGTTACTATAAGGTTAAGGTTACTACGAAATGCATGATGTTAAGGATTGTCAAAGATTAATAAAATGATAGTAGAGTTTCAAATAATGTGCTCATTTCATGTTTAATTTAATTATATTTCAAATATATTTGTGTTTTCATTATAGGGATGTGCCTTTTACTGGGGATTCACTTCTTGGATTGCATACTACATTAATCACCCTCAGTACACACCACCATGTATGTAGTATTGAATAAAAATCTGAGATTTCTTTTCCAGTAAATTTGCAGTTATGCTTACTAATGGTGAATAAAATTCACAGATAACCAAAAGCATCATTTCAGTCAAATGATTCCACATGGTCCACCAATGAAAATTTTACCAGGGTTACTAATAATTGAGGTATTAAATAATAGTGAAAGGGGGGAAATTTCTATTCTACAGTTCTTTTTTCTCTTCTTCCTCTTCATATGACTACCAGAAAGGAGACAGAATGTTATGAAATGTCCAACAATCTTAGTGTAAAGGAGGATATGAAGACAAAAGAGCATGAATACCACACTGCCTTCTCTTTACCAATGACATATTACATTAATTGTCCTCTCTACACACCATCATGTACAACCCTAGACATAGATATACTGACACAATTTTATGTATATATATATATATATATATACATATATATATGATACATATAAATATACACACATTCAAATACATTGATGTGTAAAGGAATTTTGAATTAATCAACAGAAGAACTCCTGGCATGGGAATTCTTTTCACTAAGGCTTCTTACAGCCTGTCTATAACTAATAGTCTTGGAGAGTTGTCTGAAATCTAGTACCATTGCTTCGGTCTTTCTAATTCTAATTTCCAGTACTCTCTCAGCTATGCAGTACTACTTCTTCCTTTTTTTTTCTTTCTCTAGGTGTGTCTGTGTCTGTGTGCCTGTGTGTGCATGCATATGTGTATGTGTGCATAGAGTGGCAGCCCTGGAGCCAGGAAGACCTGGTTTCAAGACTACTCTCTTATGCATTGCTATGTAAGTATGGCCTGGGTGAAATCTTTAAACTTGTATCTTGAAAGTTATGGGTGAGTTACCAATCTGTATCAGTTAAGGGAATATTCACAATAAGAAGAGTTCCCCATGATAATAACTGTAAATATCATGTAGGCATACCCTGAGCCAAATATTCAATACAGCAAGTGGAATTTTTCACTTTTTAAAATAAGTACAGGTACATAAAATAATTTAGGAAAGGTGAATTAATACATGACTGTAAATTGCACAGCATTTTATATAACCTTATGGGTTTAAAGTGGGACCTCTAACAAAGCTTGTTTTGTTGTTGCTACTGCTACTTTTGCTGCTACTGTCACTGCTGCAGCTGGGGCTGCTGCTATTCTTAGATGATAGTGGATTTGGACTTCACAATTGAGGTGTTAGTATTTAGCTAAAAGGGAAATCTTCAAATTCCCATTCCTCATGACAGCACCTGTGGGAATCATGCAGTACATCAAGAGTCTATCTGTATCTAAAGTATTAATACTATTTTTCCTGTACATTGAAAAACTTGGCACTTCATTTTAAAATAAATTAAAAACAGGAAAAAAATCTACCTTTTTAATTTGGGTACTATCTACAGAGTCATTATGAGGTAAATGGAATACATTTAATTGTAAATTTCAATTTAACTAAGTTTGGAACTTTCTCTTTGGAATGTCAACTGCCCTTGGCTTTCTAGCTCTTCCAGGATACCTAATGCAGGGTTTGCCAGGTTGCCTTGGCATTTGCTTTTCTTCTCATAGCCTCATATTCTTGGAGAAAGTAATATGGTATGGGGTCCTTTAGGCTTTTTCTTTTCTTCTTTCTGTCTTTTCCTCCAATATTGATACAAATATTTCACCTTGATGGTTAGGGGTGGGGTAGGATAGTGATGGGGAGGATGTTGAGGAAAGAAAGAGATTTCCTTATTTTTTCCTCTCTCAATATCATTTGATATAGAACAAAAATAACATCTTTTTTGGCACTGGGGATGGCAGGGCAATTGGGGTTAAGTGACTTGCCCAAAGTCACACAGCTAGTAGATGTGTCAAATGTCTGAGGCTGCATTTGAACTCAGGTACTCCTGAATCCAGGGCTGGTGCTCTACTCACTGTGCCACCTAGCTGCCCCAAAATAACATCTTTTGTGTTTGGCCAACTCATTTTAAAATAAATTAGAAACCTTCAAAGTCCAAAGGGTCAATTAATGTGCTGGGGGAGGAAAGCTGTATCCCAAGTGCCTACCATCTATAGTCAATTTCAAGGCAAAGAAATTTAAGAAAATATATATTGATAGATAAACTCTTGTATACAGGAAAATCTGTTGTAAAACAAATCCATGTTCAGAGTCAATTAAATCTGAGCAGATAAAATAGACTTCATTGTTCTTTAACATAGTATTATTCAAAATCAGAGTTAAGGAAGTAGCCGTGGAACACAATAAAAGCCTAGTCTTAAATAGCAAAGATACTGGTGCCATAATGCTAGCCTCTGAGTCAGGAAGACATGAGTTTATGCATCATTTCTGACCCATACTCACTTTGTGACCTTGAGCAGTTAACCTCTGAGTGCCAAGCAAACCTGTAAGTCTGTAAGTTATAGACAAGTTACCATCAGGAGAAGCTTCCATACTGGAAGCTCTCTGCCATGAATAATTCACAGGGTACTCCCATTGGTGATAGTGATAATATAGCTAAATACATTGTGAATTTTTGAGTATCTGTACTCTGCATGTAATAGAGTTCCTAGTTACTATTAGGGGGATGGGAGGATTAGTTACTTCTTAGGGAGATGATGATAAAGAGGTGGCAACTCTGAATATATGGTTTCATTGATATCAAGAACTATTGGTAGTGAAATTCCTCCAATCAACAAAGATAAACAATTGATTTGCAATTTATAGTCAGAAATGGACACTGAGAGGTTAAGCAACTTATCCAAGGTCACATAATCAGTACATGTCAAAGATGCAATTAGAACTTAGGTCTTCCTGACTTTAAGGTTGATTCTTTATCCACTGTGCCCTGCTGCCTCCCTGATTAACGTCCACATTAATATGAAAATTCCTGTATTTCCTATTTTCTAGCATTTGGAAACAGGCAAGTTACAGTTTCTGTCCTCAATTTTCTGGTATGTATCAAAATACTTTTAAAATATTACTTATTTAACCTTTGTTATTTTTGAAGAACTTATTTCATTTGAAGAATATTAGATCACATTGCACTTGAGTAATTAACAGGGAATTGCTATAATCAAATCAATGGGAATGAAAAATAATGTAAAGTCATAGTTCCTAAATTGCCTTCTAACCAATACTGTTTTGTCTCTAATCCTATGTCTGAAAATTACAATACCTGTATGAAAACAATTTGTGATACTCTAAAATAGGATAAATCACATTCAATTTCACTAGCTTTTATTACGTATCTCTTGTGTACAGAGTACTTAGCTTGCTACTGAGTGAGGAGGCTCCTGATTCAGATAATTTACATTCAAGTAGGGGGTATGATACTCAAAATAGCTATATTAAAAAGAAATACATGATCATTGCTTGAGAAATAAAATGATAGTTGTTTGAAATGAAGGTGTTCATTCTATTCAACATCAGTACTAACCAGTGATTAGCTTTTTGCCAGTTTACGAGCCACAATATTTTTAAAGGGCCCATTAATATAGATGGGAATAACTTTAGATCACTTAAAACTCTTGTATTTCAGGAGGACTTCCTGATTTGTTTTGTCTGAAGTAGTATTTGCTTCTCCCCTGAATCCACAATTCACTTATTCTCAAAGCATATTCTGTTACCTCTCAAGTATAAGTTGTTGCCTGTTCTCTCCTTAGGTCATTGATCATACTATATGTAAGCTTTCCCCAACTATAGGCATTTGCACTAGGGACAAGGAAATCTGTTGTTTATTAGATTTCAGCTTTTGTCTGTTTATTCCTATTCTCAACAGTGCCCAGCTTGGTTTATAAGGATATATTTTAGCCTCTCCAGAAAGCATGTAGAATTCTTGGATGAATCAATGGTTAGAAATGTGTAGAACTATTTGGTTATATGGTATATATTTCCCTAGGCCTGATGTAGTATTTAAAAATGTATCAAATATATAAGCCATTTTAAGAGGAAGAATTTAATTTAAATAAAAACCTAATATTTAACCTAAAAAAGGGAACCATAAAGGCAGGAGTCTGTCTTTGTATCTCTAGGATTTAGCAAAATACTGGGCACAAAAGAAATGCTTATTAACTTATGTTGATGCAAATTATACTGCCTCTTACTACATGTTAGAATGGAGAAGTAGTTTTTTTTTTTCTTTTTTACTTCCCAGTGCTGGAATGTCTACCAACAAGTTGTAGCCATCACAAGGATTGTCATTCAGCTATCACTAGTTTTACCTAATGCTGAAGACATGGCCACATCTTTAGCTGCTTCAATTAGTGATCAAAAGTATACCTAGTCCACCTTGCAATAGTCCAGATACATTTAATAGAGAAATAATGGCATCTAATATCTCTAAGAAGTAGTTGAAAATGTGTAACTACTTTGTATATTCTTTCATTTTCTACTTTATGTTCTCCATAAATGTTGCCAACTTTTTAAACATTGCCATTGCTCTCATTAAGGAAAAATACCCTTTCTCAAGTATAATGATTCTCCCATTTTTCCCCCAGTGCTTTCACCAAAAATGCATGCTTCTAATTGGAAGGGATGTATTTCAACAAAATTTTGGCCCAATTAAAATTTGAAAACATAAAATTGTATTACTCTGTTACATTAAAAATGTAGCTAAATTATTATAAAATTAAATTTTCAAATAGACTACGTATACAGATAAAATGCTATGAAAATTGATATATATGTATGTGTCTGTGCAATTTAACATAACTAGAAGTCACAAAAGTATTAGAAAGCATTTTATTATTTCTCAAATGAGATATTTTAAACATCCTTTATATAAAGAAACAAATCGGGCCTATTTTCCATGTAATAGGAATGAGGAAAACATATAATAATTAGTTTCAATTTATCAGAACTTAATATGAAAAAAACTTCCTGCTATAATCTTTTGGTGATCACTGATGCTATACATTTGGTAAGAAAAGAATGCTGTTAGTCATTACTGTGACATAAAAGGCAGCAAAGTTTTTTTTTAAACTTAAGTTTGGCTTATATTAGCTTAAAAGCACCAAAAAGCATTTTTGTCTGGGGAATCTTTTTTTTTTACTAGATGAGACCTGCTTCCATAAGAGTAGAGTCAACTCTCGATTACCTAAACTAAGCATGTTTTAAAACAAGTGAGCCCTGAGATCTCAGAAAACAATTTCTTGCCAGATGTTTCAAGCTCTGCTCCAAATCAGCCCTAATCTTCCCTTGTCTCCTTTTGTTTATCTGTCTTGATTACAGATTTAATGATTTTGGCTTGACTACCAACAAATTCCTAGTTTAGATCCACTGGCTATTGAGTTAAGCCTCCAGATAACCCCTGGGTGGTCTCTGTGTCCCTCAAACACTCAGGCACTGTGCATGATTTTGACTGCTTTTCACTTACTACTAGGGGTGTGTGTGTGTGTGTGTGTGTGCATGTGTGCAAATGGAATATTAATCAATTTAGACTAAGCAAAACATAATTGGAAAATTTTATTGGCTATGCATATACACATGTCCATACCCAGACATATAAGTATATAAACATAAACATCCTGAAACCAAGAAAAATAACAATTCAGTAATTTGGATTATCCTCAGTATTGATTTCTTTATCCTGCTTTCCTCCTCTTTTACTATGAATACTTACATCTATATTCTCCAGTTTCCTGTAGGACATAGTTTCAATAAGCATACATCTATCTATAATGTCTTCAACCTGTTCTTGCCCATTAAATACTGCCTTTTCTGCCAGTAATTTTATTCAGGTCTTGTTTAGCCTAAAGAAACCTTCTCTCAGTCTTTCTGCCCCTTTGATTTATTATTTTCTCTCTTTCCTTCATTTTATCAATGAGTCTCCTTAGACTTGTGGTTTCTATTTCCTTAGAAGTCACACTCCTTAGCCCAATATGATTTGGCTTCTGCTAGCGCCATCGAATTGAACATATATTACCGATTTTAAACACCAAATGTTTCTGCATTATACGTCATGGCTGACCATCCTTTCCTTAAAACTCTAACTTCTAGTTCCAATCCTTGCTCACTGAGCTATTTTTCTCTTTCTCCTTTTCTGCCTCCTCTGCATCCTCGCACTTCATGTATTCATTCTCTCCACTCACTCTCTAATACTGTAGTCAACACTCCTCTCTCTCTCTCTGTCTCTCTCTCTCTTTTTCTCTCTCTCTTCTAAATTTATTGTCTCTTATAGTTTGTTCCTGCTGACGACTCCAAAATTTTTATCTGCTGCCCTTATCTTTCTCCCAAGGTTCAGTCCCATAATTCCAAAGGCTAATGTATGTCTTTACTAGATCTCTTTGCAAAATTTTAACTTAATATCAGTACCCTAAATGGAACCTATCTCCCCCCCAAAGAAATAAAGATTAAAAAAAGTCCTGCTACGAATTTCTCTATTATTGCCAAAGACCTTCAAACATCCTTCCAAGTGCAAAAAGAATATCTAACATTTATATGTACCTGCAGGGTTACAAAGTTGTTTACATATATTATTTCATGATCATCTCAACAACCCTGGAGGTTAGGTGCTGTCATTGTCTCCATTTCACACAGCTACTAATTGTCTGAGGTCATATTTGAACTCAGGTATTTCTGACTCCAGGTCCACTGCTCTCTTCACTGGTATGCCTGCCTGCCTCTAATGCCAGTGCCAATCCATGCCAAATGAATAGAAAAGGATGCAGTCTTCTTATCCCTTCTTCCTCCATACAGTCACTTAGACCTAACATGTCTATTCTAACATGCTATCTTGAATATATTTGCTTCTAAATGTTGCCACAGTCACTTCCTAGTTAAGAATCTTATGACCTCTTAACTGGCCTAAAAATACCCATCTAGCTGGCAAACACATATTCTTACCAGATTAGTACTGTGCTACTCTAATGTCACTTTCCATGTTACAAAAGCAACAATAACTCAACATTGCCTTTTGAATAAAATCCAAGCCCTTTGCCTGACATTTAAGGCTCTCCAAAGTCTGGTTCAATCTGTTGTTTCCAATCTCATTTCCCACTCCTTCCCCACAGATACCATTTGCTCCTGACAAATCAGATTACTGTAGTCACTATTCCACAAATATGACTTCTTCTTTACCATCGTGAATATTTGCTCATACTATTCCCTCCTCCTCTCATCTTGTCAAAATTCCAAATCACCTCCACAATGTAACATTAGATGTGTAGCACACATATATTGCATAAATATATAGGTTATTCTCTTGTAGTAAAACTTATGTATGCTCAGAGTGTCAAAAATCTAGTCAAGAGATTTAAATTGATTCTGAGTACAATATATGAGTTACCAGGTGGTGCTCTGAACTCAAGCTGCTATACCGTGTTTCTTTTAATCCTTTGTTACATGTGCAGAGGCAGATAACTGCCTAGATCTTTGTCCATGAGTCAAAGAACAAACATAGCTTTGGCATTCAGCTCAAAAGTTATTTTCCCCTTGTTTTTCTGACTTCTAACATATGGGATAAAATACTGAGAAATTATGAAAAGATAAAATATTCTACCATTATGTTTTGCCTCTTTCTATCTTTCCATCATAGGTAATTTAGACATAGCTGTAATGAGACACTTATTAGTTGCATGGCCCTGGACAAGTCATGTAACCTCAGTTGGCCTCAGTTTCCTCAACTATGAAATGGGTATAATAGCAATACCTGTCTCCAAGGTTGTTAAGAGGATCAAGTGAGATAATTTTCATAAAGCACTCAGGATAGTGCCTACACCTAGAAGGTGCTATATAAATGTTTATTCTCTTCCTTCTCTCTCTTAATCAGTGCTGTTTTTTTATATACGTAAAAGTTAATGAAAAGGAACACTATAAGCTCTCGTATTCCCATGCAGAACTAATCATCATCATATTCTCCTACATGCCTATTTTTTCCTTCTCAGATCTTCTGTGCAGGGAAGGAAATGCCCCTTCCCCTTCCTTTTCACAAGGTAAAAGAAAGGAATTCTGGTACATGAGTCTTCACCCTGGCTCATCAATATGGTGACAAATAGGAGTCAGAGAAGATGGTGTACCTCCAAATATCTGGGATTTGGAAGGATTATCTCTTTTTCCACAAAACTTCCCACGTTTCAACTATGCACGACAGCTCAGGGATCCCTGTTTTTTGACTGTTAAGAAGTCAGAACAACGGGAATAAGATATCATTAAAACAAATAGAGTTCCCACTGTCTTGTTATATTGAGCATAAGTTTGGCTCTGCTTCTATTCTTTGCAGCAAAGAGATCATCATGACTCCCAAAGGAATGGGAGCAATATCCTTCCCCTTAATGGAATCTGATCATTTGCTTTGCCTAGAATCCTTTCTTAATCACCCTAGTCCCAAGGGCAATTTAGAGAGGGAGCCAAACAAACAGAATCTCCCCAGGCTACAATGACAAAGTCAGAATGCTGGCTATTCCAAAAGGGTTTTTTTTCTCAATTTAAGTTCCTAAGTATAGATGTTGATTTACAGATATGAAAATCTGTTGAGCATACATTGATTTTTTTCTCGTCCACAAATCTCCTAGGCCTTTTTTTTGTAACTTTTATGGCACTAATCACTGCCCTAGATTGAGGAGATTAGGCCCTTCCAGAATAGTTAATAAAAGTTAATTAGTTAATGAAAGTCTACCTTATGAAGAGCAAACATCAAAAGTGATTGCCTCTGGTGCAGAATATATAAGACAGGAAGTCAAATGACAATCATGGATGTCATATGTGCCTAAGCAGGGAACATGAGAACATATGGATACATTATTGCAGTAATGCAAATGTTATCATACCCAGTTGCTGTTTTCCTTCCTTGCTTTCAGTCAACTTAGTCTATAAACTTGACCACCCCCCAAAAACATAAGTCACCCCTGTGTCCCAGGGATTTTGCTAAGTCATAAGAACACAAAGGAAGAATGAAATATTTCTTACTCTGAGGAAACTCACATTCTCTTGAAGGAAACATCGTGTATGTATGTAAGTATATTATATTCACATATGCATACTACATTCAAAATATGTAATTTCAGGGCATCGGTATTAGCATCTGGGGGCATCTGGAGGGGACTTATATAGAAAGTGAGGTTTAACTGAGATTTGGAGGAAACTAGGGCTTCTAAGATACAGAACTGAGGAAGGAATGCCTTCCCAAACAGTGAAGACACATTGAGAGTTGAAAGATTTGCTATACTACGTGAGGAATAGTAAGTAGGTCAGTGTAGTTGCATTTCAGAATATATAGAATGTATAGTAGCATGAAAGAATATTGAAAGAGGTCAAATTGTAAAAAGCTTTAAGTGGCAAATAAAAGATTTTATATTTGATCTTAAAGTTAAGCAGATATAGAATAATGCAAGCTCTTCTCTCAGGGATTAGGAATCTGGGGTCATATGGAAGTCACCCCTTCACCCTTCCTTTGGAAAACCCAACTGCTTTTGCCTAGAAAATTTCTCTGTGTACATAAAGATAAGGCACCCAAAATATCTCAGGGAACATAGTGAATCCTGCTGAAGGTCCAGACAATAAATATCTAGGCATCCCATCACACAGAGGGCAGATCAAAACCCTGTGGGCCTCTGAAACAAAGTCATCTATAGTTTTTTTTTTTCATTTCGTGGGATCCACACATTACCTTTGGAATTCCAACAAGAGGTCCAAGGTCATCCTTCATTAGAAGAAACAGGCTCAGTACAAAAAGAAAGAAAACAGGTGTTGTTAAAGTTTGCATATGTGTGGGGCTTCTGAAAGAGATTAAGTATTCAGGATTAATTATTCATTGTCTCTAAGCCAATAGGTAAACTAATCTGTGGACCTTCATTATTTTTTTTTTAATTTTTTTTCCTTTATTTATTTTTAGTTTACCACACACGGTTCTACATAGTTTTGAGTTCCAGTTTTTCTCCCCTCCCTCCCCCCTCCCTCCCCAAGACGGCATGAAGTCTCATATAGGTGTCATGTATAACTTCACATTCAATTAATTTATGCTTCATTATATAATGATCTCGCAATAAGGTAAATCATTTAGATATGCTTGAAAGCAAAATGAAAAAAAAAAGCCTGAAAATCCATGAGCTAGTATAGTGTGTTTTAGTCAAACTAAGACACTACTACTTTAGGGATTCAAAACCACACTGCTAGAATCAACCACAGTGCTCTTACAGGGCATAGCAATTCAACAGCTAAAAGGGTTGAACAAGGATTCAAACAAGCAAAGATTATCTCAGAAAGATCTGATCTGATTTGTAAAGGAAACTCACTGGAAAATGGATAGTCCATTTATAGTGTACAACAAAAGAGATTCCCCCTACCCCTTCCAGAAACTTTAAAACTAGGGTATCCAAGATTTAGGGTCCTGGATAGAGAATCCCTTTAATGTGATCTTGACATGCTAAAAGATCCCTAAACTTTCTTGAACTAAACCCTGTCAGTGCTTATATGCTAAATATGGCTGATTAAACGAATAGACTTTAATACTTCAATAGATGCATGATATTAATGTAGGCAATCCCTCTGCTAGTAGTGATCACAAGCCTTCCTGATATTCTACTCTTGTGTGATCCTTCTTCTTGTCCTGACATAAATATTTGATAGATGACTTATACGTTGCTCTGGAGGATTTCTCCAAGGTCTTTTCAATATTTTATGAATAGCTGTGTGACACTCAGGCCATTAATTTGTTGTTCTTTCATTTTGCAACACGACCGATCCACCTCCTTTTGTGATCTTACATATCCTGGATGATAGCTTTTATGCCAGTTTTCCCATGGAAGTCATCCCTGACAAGATGTTTCAGCCTACTGACAGACGCCATAAGTTTTCCTACACACATTGGACCATCTCCAATTTGGATTCTTCTGAGAACATTGAGTGCCATGAGCACTCAACCACGTGACAACACCAAGAAAATATTGTTCCTTATTAGCTAGCATTTATATAGTTATTTTAGGTCTGAAAACCATGTTAATTCAATTCATCCTCACAGTTTTGCAAATTAACTGCTATTATTATCCCCATTTTTCAGATGATGAAACTGAGGCAGTGCTGAAAGGTCATATAGTCATTGTCTAAGGTAGGATTTGAATGGTCTTCTTGATGCAAAGATCTGTGCTCTTTCTGCAGACTTTTATGTCCCAGAGAAGCCTTAGATCATTGATGGTGCAGGATAATTTATTAAATGCAATCTAACCCAGGCTTTTACTCATTTATGAGCACAACTCACTGCTCATATGCTATGCTTTTTGAGTAGATTGAAAGATACAAACACACATATATAGCATATATACATATATGTGTATTTATGTGTACGCATATATGTGTAAACATGTAGAGCATTTATTTGTTGTGTATAGTCTATATATGCATATATACACATGTAATTTGTATCACACATACATTATCTATACATATACATATGCACATATAAATATTATATATAGGCTATATAGAGAGACAGAGAGAAGACAGGTGAGAGAAAGGTTCTGGTAAGAAGGAATTCTCATCAGTTAGTAACAGTGCTAGCATATAGTGAGCACTTAATAAATGCCTGTTGATTAATTAATCTATGCATACCTATATCTATGTTTAAATATTTGTCCATATTGAGGGAACTATATTGATGCATCCATCTATGGGTGTATATACCACCTCTTGCCTACACACAAACACTGATAGACTGTTTATGGTTTATATATTCAATTGTTTGTCATAATCTGTGTTGCTTGAATTATTTATATGCTCAATGTTTCTTATACAGATTTCTATGTCAAACCTTTTTTGAGTATAAATTGGCTGAATAGATAGAGATTAGGCCCTAGAGTCAGAAAGACCTGAGCTCAAATCCAGCCATAGATACTTAGTATCTCTGTGACCTTGAGCAAGTCCTTTAGCCTCCATTTGCCTCAGTTTCATCCTCTAGAGTATGGGAATAATAATAGTATCTACATTCAAGTATTGTTATGAGGATCAAATGAGATAATATTTGTAAAGCACTTATCATCATGACTAGCATAGAAATGCTGGCTATTATTTTATCGACAAGACTTCTATTGTTCTGAAACTTGATACAAATATCAAAATGCCAGTTAGAGTACTTCCACCATGTACTAGATCTCAACAGATGTCCTATTTTAAAACCTCATCATGTTGTAGAAGTAGCCCCACCGTTTAATAGCTAGAACAGCAAAGTACAAGCTCTCCCACTGAGCATCAAGGCTCCAGGCCCCTTCCAGGGACATACCACAACTGCTGTCTGAGGACATGCTAGTAAACTATAAAGAGGCTCAACGGCGGCAGGGGGGCAATTAAATGAGTAATTATTTCGTGTAAAGGTAGAAAAGAGGGTAGGGGGTACAAAGACAGCTTTTCACCCATCTTTAAGCATTAATTTAAACATCCGTACTCCAAATCTAAATATGTGATGTATGTCAAGTGAGAAATGAATTAATACACTTCTTGAAGGACTAAATTACATTAGTGTTGACATCATCACTAAAAACAAAAATCATAAAACATAAAGAAACAAATTAAAAAGTAGACAAAGTACAAAGATTCCCCTTACAGAGAGCAATTTAGGGATTGATTTCATGATGTGCCCAAAGGTAATAAGCAAATTTAGTCTGTGGGATACTTGGTTATCCCACTTGGGAGTATTCATTATGAGTATAGGCAAAAATATTCCCTGACGATAATTGTGTTTTATGTGTTAGCATCTGTTACAAAGACTGAAAAGAGAAATAATTCTTTGAAAAATTTGACATGTCTCCAAACCAAGCCAATTTTCAGTTTCCAAAGTAGGCATACAGTAACCGTATATTCACTTCAGAATCAAATGAGTCATACTACTTTATATATGTTCACATTTCCTATTCTTATTTTTTTAACTTACAATATAATTATCCACTCTTACAAGTCCTTTTATTTTACCAAATAGTTAAAATGACTTCTAACTGTTTCCAGAAGTCAAATCACCTCTCAAAGGATGTATATTTGAAGGTATTCAATATGTGTCATAGCTTCTGATGGTGATTTAAAAAAAAAGTTTCCTAAAATGTGTAGGTCATTGACTCATTACTGGAGTAAGGACATGGCCTCCAAGTGACTCCTTAAAAGTAGAACATTAATTTGAATGTATTAATACTGGTGTTTTCATACAAATTATGTTATAAAGATTTTGAGAGGCAGCATTTATTGTAGACAAAATATTGGAATTAGTGAGGAGAGGACTGGTGTTGAATAACTCTTCTAACACTAGTTGTCTGACACTTGGATAAGTTAGTTTCTTCATCTGTAAAATGGGGCAGATTACTCCCATGGTATTCTTGTGAGGAGCACGTGAGAAAATTGGTTTAAAATCCTTTGCAAATTGTAACAGGGTATGTAAATATCAGTTATTGTTAGTTATGAAAGTCAGCAGGACCTGGAACACAGAAATTTGGCTTTGGAGTCAAGAAAATTCTTCTCAAGTCCCACCTAATATATTGTTGTTATAGGATTCCAGACAAGTCACATGGGTCATTAGTGCTCTGAGTAAATCTAAGACTATAATTTGCAGAGAAGTTTACTAGCTTTCATTACTACAGAAACTTCATCTCTGGGAACTCCATATACCAAAGAAATCTCAGGTCCAGTTCCCATTTGTAAATGACCAGTCATACTACATATGTAGTTTTACACATTTAAAATAGATGGTAAGTTTTCTCCAAAGTGTCATACAAGAAAATTTTTTTTAAATGATAAAATAATTTCTAATGATTTCAAAATTCAAAGTATTCATGAATGGATGAATCTATTGTTCTTGGAAAGGAGTTTGTTGCAAGTGATAATGAAAGAAGGTATTAAGTTTATTTCAATCCTTTGTTTATCTGATTTGTACATATTTGTTGCACATTCTCTCCCCTAATTAGACTCCGTCCCTCTTGAAATCTGTTTTTATATGTTTTAAGGAGAAGATGTCTTTTAATTAAATAATAAAAATCTTTTTTAAAGGTATTTACATATTTATACCCATGTAAAGGAATCTACCCTTAACAAAGAGATGAACTTAGGGGAACAAGTTAGTACTCATTCAGAAATCAAATTAAATGTCAACACACTTTGAAATAGGTCTGTTAGTGATGCAAATGTGAATTTATATGAACTTTTGATAAGCACAATAAACAGAGGAAAAAATGAAACCAATTAGAAATTAGACTATAAGTACTTTGTCTCTTGATGTGTTACAAAAGCAGAAAAAAGCAGTATTAATTCCGAATTTGACTGGATTAGTTTGATTATCTAAATCTTGAAACAAGAATTCTAATGTTTACTAATATCATTGAAAGAAGGGAGGGGTAACTGGAAAATTTATACATAGAGACCCTTTTATTCTGAATCATGAGAAAAGTCAAAGGCTTTCCTTTCCATGGAATCTGGGTAAGGAAAAAAAACACAAAAACCTTGGAGAACATTTAGCCAAACTCATATGTTTGACAGATGATGGAACTGATGGGCAGAAAATTGAAATGACATGCCTAAAATTAAATAGTGGTAGAGCAAAGATTGAACTAGCATCTCACTAATCCCCATTTTGTAACCTCAGAAATGGGCTAGTTTCTAGTATGGACTTCAATGCAAATAAATAAAGACACCATTGTTAAATTTGCTAATTTTCCATACTGCTTAGCTAGCTGGCTGCCTATATGGACATAGTCAAACTGTTTAATATTATTTAATAAATATTTCAGAAGGGAAAACAATGCTACTGCCATAATACAGTTATGACCATTTTAATAAATGTTTGTTCAATAGGATTGAATGCTGGAGGAGACCTGATGTGACCACCATTCAGTCAATAGGCATTTACTAAGTATTTACTATGTGCCAGTCACTATGCTAGATTCTGGGAATGCAAGAATAAAGATTAAAACAATTCCTGGTCCTAAGCATTTTGAGAAGTGTGTTGTCTTCTTGAAGTACATATCTGAAATAAGGGCGTGTCAGGATTTATTAAGTCCTCTGAGTATTGAGTGACAAGGGGACAAATGATGCAGTCAGAAGACTCCTGTAAGTACAAATTCCTACTGACTTGAAAGTTTCTGTGATGTCCATGTACTGTACTAGGCACTGGAAATTCAAAGACCAAAAAAAATGCTAAACTATTATAGCTTTTTGATACCAAGACAAATTAGACAGGCGACTGACCACCAATGAGCAATTTATGGCAAGATACGGGCAAAATTCTTCTACCTAAAACTTATGCTTCCTCTCAAAACAACTATTTGGTAATGACACTGTAACTAATTAGTTATCAATGTTCAAAACCTCTAAATCATAATTTATTCTCTCCTCTCCCTTATTCCCTGCTTCTAATCATTTGTTAAGTCCTGATGATTCTATCTTCACATTCTTTCTTGAATATGTACCATCCCCTCCTTTCCAAACTCCACACTCAACAGAATGTAGACTTCATGAACTTTGGGCCTGGAAGTTTATGTTTCACCTTTTAATACCTGGAACCTAGCAAAGTGCCTTGCCAATAGGTGCTTTATTTATCAATGTTAGATGGATGAAATGGTGGCTCGATGGATGGATGAATTGAACAGTATGATCTCTAAAGTCTTTTTCAATTTTAAATGCTATGTGAAGACATTGCTGACTAGATAGACCTAGGATTTATTAGTCTAAATCTATATTGTATAGAAAAGGTAAGGTAGTTCTAAGGTAGTGAGATGGTAAGTGATATGATCACCCTTCTACCTTGAGTTAGCAAAAGAGCAAGAACTCAGCAGAAGATGGTAATGACAGGATGGCAAAGTAAATATTGAGATATGCTTGGGGGAAAAAAAAAACTGGATTTCAGACTTTGCCTCTGACCCAAATTGACTTTGTGATCATTAGTAATTATTCAGCTTTTTAGTACTGTGAGAAAAATCTGCCAAGACTAGAGTAATAAGTTTCAGATCTCCATTATTGGAGGGAGTTTTTACATTAAGAATTTTCTACACTGATAAGTCAAAAGCCTCGGTCAGGAAGAAAAGTTTCCATTTACATTCGCTTTATGTTTTTTATCCTTTGAAAATTTTATTACACAGCATTGTTTTTTCCAGTTTTGAATGACAAATTTTTTCCCTCCATCCCTTCCCCTTACCATCATGAAGTTAAGCAATACGATACAAATTAGATATATGATAAACTCATATAAAATATATTTCCATATTAGCTATGTCAGAAAAAGAAAGAAAAAATATGTTAATTTGCATGCAGAGTTTATCAGTTCTTTCTGGATATGGATGACATTTTTTTTATTAAGAGACCTTCAGAATTGTCTTGGATCATTGTATTCATCAGAATAACTACATCTTTCACAGTTGATCATTGTTACAATATTGTTAAAGTATGGCTACTATAATGATGTACAATATGGTGTACAATGATCTATTTCTGCTCACTTCACTGCATCAATTCAAATAGTTCTTCCAGGATTTTTCTGAAATGAAGCCCTGAATAATTTTTTTATATAACAATAGTATTCATCACAATCATATACCACAACTTGTTCAGTCATTCCCCAGTTGACGGGAATGCCTTCAATTTCCAATTCTTTGCCACCACAAAAAGAGCCATTATAGTTTTGCACATGTAGAGCCTTTTTCCCCTTTCTTTTGATCTCTTTGGAATACAGACCTAGCATGTGTCAAAGGGTATGCACAGTTTTATAGTCGTTTAGTCATAGTTCAAATTTGTTTTCCAAAATAGTTGGACCGGTTCACAACACCAGCAACAATGTATTAGTGTCCTTACTTTTCCACATCCACCCAACATTTGTCATTTTCCCTTTCTGTCATTTTTTAGGTGTAAGGTAGCCCTTCAGAGTTGTTTTAATTCAAATTTCTCTAATCAATAGTGATTTAGAGCACCTTTTCACATGAGTCTTCATAGCTTTGATTTCTTCTTCTGAAAATTCCTTGTTCAAATCCTTTGACCTTTTATCAATTGGGCAGTGATATATATTTGTCAGTGCCCAATTGATAAAAGGTATATATATATATATATATATATATTTAAATTTTGTAAAGTTATGTATGCATTTAAGAAATTAGGCCTTAATCAGAGAAACTTGCTGTATTTTTAAAATATTACTTCAATGTCTATGGTACCTTTTACAAAACTATAGTTTCCATTATCTCTTTAAATGGGGTCTATTTTTATATTTGCTTTGTCTGAGATCATGATTGTTAGAACTGCCTTATTTTACTTCAACTGATGCACAATAGATTTTCCTCTAGCCCCTTAATTTAACTCTTTTTCTTTTTGTTTCAAGTTTGTTTCTTGTGAACAACATATTGTTGAATTCTCATCTCTGCTATCCACTTCCCTTTTTGGGTAGGTTCATTTCATTCACATTACAATTTGGTTATTGTGTATTCCTCTTCATCCTATTTTTTCTGTTTATCTTTCTCTCTCTTTTTTTTACCCTGTCACTCCTCAAACATCTGTTTTGCTTCTGACCACCACCTACATTAATCCGCCCTTCATTTTATCAGCACCCTCCTCACCTCCACCTCCCTTCCCATATCCCCTTCACCTCCTATTTCCCTCTTGGGTAAGATAGATTTCTATACCCATCTGAGTGTGTATTTATATTCTTCCCTCTTTGAACCAGTTCAGGTATAATGAGGTTAAAGTGTTGGCCTCCATCCCTGACATTTCCCCCTCCGCTGTAGAAGCTGACCCTTGTGCCACTCTTTTATGTAAGATAATTTTCCCCATTCTTACTTCTACCTTTCCACCGTCTCCCAGCAATCCTGTTTTCTTGCCTCTTATGATTTTGAGATCATCCGAACATAATAATTTTATACCCATGCTCTCCACGTAGACTCTTTTTGACTATCTTAACAATGATATACGTTTTAGGAGCTACATGTTTCATCTTCCAATATAAGAATATCAACAATTTAACTGTATTAATTCCCTTATGATTTTTCTTTCATGTTTACCTTTTTATATTTCTCTTGAGTCTTATGTTTAAATATCAAATTTTCTATTCATCTCTGATCTTTTCATCATGAATGTTTGCAAGTTTTCTGTTTCATTAATACGTACTTTGTCCCTTGAAGATTATACTCATTTTTTCTGGATATGTTGTTTTTGGTTGTAATCCCAGCTTCTTCACCTTCTAAAATATCATATCCTAACCCTTCCAATTCTTTAACATGGAAGATGGTAAATCTTGTGTGATGCTGTCTGTCACGCCATCATATTTGAGTGTAGTTTTTTTTTCCTGTATGCTTGAAATATTTTCACCATCAACTGTTAGCTCTGGAATTGGGTCATGATAACATAATATAAAACAACATAACATAACATAACATAACATAACATAACATAACATAACATAACATAACATAACATAGCAACGCAACACAACACAACATAACACAACACAACATAACATAATACAGTACAATAAAATACAATATAGCATAGCATAACAACATAATGCAATCCAATACAATGTAATGTAATATAATACAAAATATTGAGTGTAAGTTTTCATTTTGGGATTTTTTTCAGGTGATTTGTGGATTCTTTCTATTCCTATTTTTCCCTCTGCATCTAAGATATCAAAACAACTTTCCTTTATGATTTTTTACATGTGATATGTAGTGTCTTTTTTGGATTGTGGCTTTGAGGTAGCTTAGTAATTCTTAAATTATCTCTCCTCAATCTATTTTCCAAATCAATTGTTTTTCCCAATGACATATTTAACATTTTTTGCATATTTTTTCTTTCCTTTGAATTAGTTTTATTGTTTCTTGATGTATCATGGAGTCATTAGCTTCTATTTGATGAATTCTAATTTTTAAGATATTTTTTCTCCAGTGAAGTTTTGTACCTCTTTTTACACTTAGCTATTTTACTTTTTAAGGAGTTCTTTTCTTCAGCGAATTTTTGTGCCTTTTTTAACAACCTGGCTAATTCTGGTTTTTTTTTTTGTATTATTTTTTCTGCATTTTTGTGCCTCTTTTAACAAGCCAGTAATTATTTTTCTGTAATTTTCTTATATCACTTTAATTTCTTTTTCCAGTTTTTCCTCAACCATGCTTATCTCTTTTGTTAATTCAGGAATTCTTGTTGGGTTTGTGTCCAGTTCACATTTTCCCTTAGTTACTTTGCTTATAGCTGTTTTCACATTGTTGCTTCTTCTGAGTTTGTGTCTTGATCTTTCCTGCCAGCATAGTAACTGTTTATGTTCAAGTTCTTCTTATGTTGTTAGCTCATTTTTTCTAGACTATTTCTTTATTTTGAATTTTATGTTAAAGTTAGGCTCTGTTCATCTGGGGTGGGAAGTCACTGTCCCAAGCTTCTGTCTTTTTCTTGCTGCTGTTTTCAGAGCTAGTTCTGAGGCCTGGAGTTTTCCAGAGCTATAGACACTGCCCTTTTGGTCTATGCTGTGTTATTTACTCAGGAAAGACCCAATGCTCCTCTGCAGCAACAAGCACTAGTGATGCTCTTGTCCTCAGAACTGTTATCAGGGCCCTTGCTCATATGTGGCCACAAGTACTAGTTAAAGAACCTCTCTGCCCTGGAATTTCAACTAAGGCTTTCTTCTTCACTCTAGAACTGAGACTCAGAAATGAGTATGGGCAATGGAGTTTCCAAACAGAATCCAATGCCGGCCCAGAGTCAACTGTAATCTCTTTTTGACCAGTTGCATGATTCACTTACTGTCTCTGGGTTAAGAATTCCAGAAGCTGCTGCTGCTCTTCTAGCTGCCCCCAAGCCCCTCCACTGGTGTTACTGCCATATGTACTGTAGGTCAGCCCACACCCTGGTGTCACAGTCCTCTCCTGTTGAGCTCCTGAGTTGTCTTGGAAAACTATCACCATCACCTTTTGTTTGCTCCACTGCTCCAGAATTGAATTCTACATATTATTTTAAAGTTGTTTAGATGGGAATGTCTATATATTCTTTATAAAGTACAAGCTTCATAGTGTGTGTGTGTGTGTGTCTGTGTATGCTTTACAAAGTTCTTCCTAACAATATTGTAAGGCAGTTCCTATAAATATTATTGTCCACATCTTGCAAATGAGTGTGCTTTATATGAAAAATTCTTCAGTCTTTTCTTAAAATCTATTGTCCTGCCATTATCCAATTTCATGCAAAGTTTAAGAAGAAAATATTCAACACCCATCCCCTTCCTCTAAGAAATCTCCCACCTACCATGAACCTCCTAAATTTTCTAAAATTAAACACTGGCAACTTTTTTTTTCTAGACTGCTTTCTCCATGTAAAATAAAATAATTATAAGAGGCAAACTCTAATTTTAGCTATTATGCTAAGGGAATATAAAGTCATGTTTAATATTACATTAAGGTAAACCACATGAAAAAAGGTAAATTAGTTTAAAAAGAACAAACTCCAGTATTCTGAAGTCAAACACGATTATTTTTCCTTTGTCCCGCTGATGCCTGACATTTACACTGGATGATGTCTTTATTATTACGTGTAATGCTTAGAAGAGAAATTGAAAATATACTTTAGATTTATATTGTGAAAAGCTAGGTTGAATCTTGACTCTGCCACTCATTAGCCATATTCAATAATAAGTGATTATGTCTTTCTAAAGCCTCAACTATTTCATTTGTGAATTTGAGATAGAGTAGCAAGAATAAATCTTCAGGCATATATGATAAACAGTTTGGTATACTTAGAAGAAAACTAAATCTGGAATCCAAAGATAAGTTTGACTCAGCTCTGACATTTACTAGTTAAATGACTTGAGCTATAAATTCTCTTAGTCTCAGTTTTCATAACTGTAGAATAAAGAGAACAATTTTATACTAACTCATAGAGTTATGATGGTAGAAGTACTTTGTGAATATTAAAATGGTATCACCCATTCATAAAATACTAGGAACTTAGGACCTACCTAGTTATCTTGCTGTTTCTTCTTCTGCTCCCCTGGTGCTACCACCTGGAACAGCTATCTTCTGAAGATGACTTCCAATTCCTGACTACCTGGGGGAGATTGTCTACTGAGTTTTGGAGTTTTCCATTCTGTCCTAATTAGTGAGTGAATTAATGCAAATTTATCTAATTCATTATATTTTGCCAGTTCAAGAACACATTTCAAATTCCTTTCAATAATAAAGGGGTTTATCAGGGTATTTTGCCATCTGTCCTGCCATAGCGCAGGTGCTTCTAGCCTCCACCCCTTCCCCTTCTTCCTTTTTTCCATCTCTTCTCATGCGAATGTTATCAAATAAATACTAATATTTCTACTTGTGAGAGCATGGCAATCAACTCTTCTATATCTCCACACATTCTCCATGTGATTTACCCAAACTTCCATTGTAGTCAGCAATCCCCTATTTGCATTGTAAAGACTTCCTTAAGGTAAGAGCTATCTCACTTTTTAATTTATATACATAGCATCTAGCACAGTCTTTGGCAAACAGTAATATATTTTCGTTCATCAATTTCATTTTTTATTAATTTGTTCATTCATGTGTTCTAATGATGATAATCAGATTACAATGATATGAAAGTTGTTTTGTAACTTTTGTTTGAAAGTAATCAGTAAATATTGAGCTTCTACTATGTAACAGACATTGTGTTAAGCAATGGAGATTTAAAGAAAGACAAATGACAATTTCTGTTCTCAAAGATCTCGCAGTTAAAGGTAGTAAACAACATACACACACTTATGTACAAATCAGACATACATAGGATAAATCAGAAATGATCAGAAAAAAAATGGCAGTGGAATTAAGAGGGATGAAGAAAGATGAGACTTAAAAGGAAACTAGAAAAGTAATGAGACAAATATGAGGAGGTTAAAAAGCCAGGGATAGGGATCTTCAAGGAAAAATGTCCAGAGTCTGGAGATGGAGCGTCTGGTGTTTTTGTAACAGCAGGGAGGCCAGTGTCACTGGATCACTGAGAACATGGGTTGAGGGTAGAGAAGAGAGTAAGATATGAGAAGACTGGAAAGGAAGAAGGTGGTTAGGTCATGCAGGGTTTTGGATAACAAACAGAATATTTTGTTTTACCTTGGAGGTGATTAGGAGATATTGGAGTTAATGAGGTAGGGGGGCAGGGTCACATGGTCATTATTGATCTTTAGGACCACAACTTTGATGGCTGAGTAGAGCACAGACTGGAGATGGGAGAGACTTGTGTTAGAAGAACAGCCAAAAGGCTACTGAAGTAGTCCAGATATGAGATGATGATGGACCATGCCAGGAAGGTGGCATTGTCAGACAAGATAAGAAGACACACACAAGAGATGTTATGAAAATAAAAAAAACCTTAAAACTAAAAAAACTAAATACAAAAAACCCTAAAACAAAACAAAACCAGGCAATGTCAACAGATTGAGTTAGAGGGGGAGAGAAAATTAGGAGTAAAAGATGACCCCTGGGTTGTGAGCCTGGTTAACTGGAGGATGGATGTACCTGGGCAGTAATAATGGAATAAGGAAAGGAGGGGATTTGGGAGGGGAAAAGTCTTCAGATTTTAGAAATGTTGTGATTTTGATATTTTGGGACATCCAATTTGTTTTTTGGAGCAGGGAAGGCAGGGCAATTGGTGTTAAGTGACTTGCCCAAGGTCACACAACTAGTAAATGTGTCAAGTGACAGGGGTTGGATTTGAATTCAGGTCCTCCTGACTCCAGGTCCGGTGCTCTACTCACTGTACCACCTAGCTGCCTCATGGGGACATCAAATTCTAAAGATCCAATAGGCAGCTGAAAGTCAACAGAGAGGTTCAGGTGCATAGGTACCTTTGATAATCATTGGTGTAGATATAGTTATTGAATCCATGAGAGGTGATGAGGTCACCAAATTAAGTAAGAATAGAATTGAGTGAGAAGAGAAAGGACTACACAACTTTTATTGTTAAAATTCTATTTCCTTATTGGTGTGCTTGCTTAAGATTTATTCATATAACATCTTGGGGAAACCCCCAATCTCCAATCTTGGGATCTCCAGGAATGTTGGTCCAAGATGAAGCTATTTGATGATTCTCTCTCTTCTGATACTGCAGCTGCTGCTAACATGTCTATTTTAAACAGTAAACCAAAGAACACAGTTATCTCAAAGAAAAGTCATTTAATGAAATGGCATAGTATGATAAATAACAGTTTGTCCATCATAAACCCAGGGCACATGCTTCCACAAATACACAGAAAGCAGACATGGAATATTAGATTTCCATCCCCCGCCCGTATCCTTCCTTTCTATCCATATCAATGTTGTTTTATGTATGTAAAAACACAGAAAGGGAATTACCAGTTTTGTTGTTTATTTTGGAGAGATTCATGCTCCTACATACTTACAAAATAATCTTAGACAACTTAGAAGTTTAATATAATGTAAAATAGGCCAATTAGAGGTAAAAAACAAAATAGAAATATATCTATTAATTGACTTTGTTATACCACATAACTGCCATTTGTAGGCAGGAATAATAAGTTCAGGCAATGAAAATGACATAATGGAAGGAAGTACTTGCCCTGGCATCTAGAATGAGTTAAAATTTAGTCCATTGATTTTTTTGTGATCTGCTATTTTAGTTGAATCATGCCATATGATAAAAACTTATTCTAATAGAGAAAAATAATAAAACTCTAGTACCATTTTTAATGTGCATTTTATACCACAGAGAGAATACTTTAGTATTGCTTTTTTCTTGAAGTAAAGTCCAAATATGAAGTAAGGAAAAAATTACATCCTGGTATACCAGATGACCGAAAGTAGCAGTCGACCTTTTTACCACTGCTGAATCTGCACATCAGAATTGCACAGAATCTGCCACAGGGAAAAATAAAATAAAGTTTAAAAATGCTAAGAAAAAAAAATCACTGATATAGCCATAGTGAATTGTTATCTGGAATTTTTTTCAGTTAGAAATCCCTAATACCTGGTACATTTCTTCTGAAACATGGCAAGATCTGGAAGTCCCTTCTAGATTATGATAGAAAAAATAGCATGGATTTCTTTGTATATTTCACTGTATTTTAATTCTTTGAAAATTAATAATACATGCTTAGTATGAATAGTAAACCAGTTATCCTGAATGTTTGATTATTCCAAACATCTATTCTTTGACCTTCATGGACAACGGTGAATGTATTAGGTAATATAGCATAACCAATATTCACTTCCCAATATTTTATGTTCTTACAAATAAATTATAAGTGATTATCAATAACTGTCAATTTGTTTAGTGTTTGTTACTGGAGGTGTGGCCATTTTGTTTTTATGTTTGTGAAGTCTCTTAAATATTTGAAATTTTCTTTCCTGTTATAGTTGATGCACAAATACATTTATTCCATCATTGAAATGCATGTATTTATGGCTATACATATGGACTATATATGGATATATATGGATATACATATGGACTAATTTATTGAAACTAATTTAATGAAGATTACGAAGAAATCATATTGACATTGTTTAAAATATTTTCAGATTTGTGAAGCTGGGAATCATTTTATCAATGTAGTATTAGCTCATCCAAATCACACAGGTTTGTTTCATTCTTTTCTCTTTTGCTGTGGTGAAGCGAATTGTACTGACTATCATGTTAATATGACTGAAGTTGTTTCCCATGCCTCCATCTCTCTTGAAAAAGCATTGTTCTCACCCTCATGCTAAATATTATATAGTATATCATTATCCTGCCTCCTCCACCCCTTTCTTTCTAGGCATGGGATCTACTAATGCTTGAGTTCCAAAGGGGCCTGTAATTCAGTAATGGATTCTTTTGGAAAAAAGCAAAACATAAACAAAAATAGAAACAAAAACAAAATAGCAAAAACTATTTATTCAGTGTCCCACCTCTTAGCACTGGTAAACTCTGAACTGAAATGATCTACCATAGCTATCCACTTTATTTTAGTGACTCACATGATGGTCAAATCTCAACTTTACTTTGCATGACAACCTGAACAAAATTTCTTTCTAATTCAGAAGGTAGGTGCCATGTTAGAGATATGTAGTATATCTATCATTAACCTTCTCTTCAATCAGTGTACATTGAATGATTCAATACATAAATCTCAAGCTCAAATCCTAGGAAATAGAGTAGAAAGAACATTGACTCTTAAGGAAGAGGACTTGGCTTCATATCTTAATTTTAACCTGCACGTGGCCTCAGGAAGGTGACTTAACTACCTTCCAGCCTCAGGCTCTCCTCTGTAAAATTAGGTGTTTGGAGTTGATGATTTCTAAAGACCATTTCAGATATAGATACTGGATATAGATGTAGGTTGTTAGAGAACCAATTAATTAATAATTTCACCCACTATAACCAATAATCCCCAAATGAAATAACGAGCTAACCCAACTAGTCAGAATTCAGACTGAGTTTTATTATACAGAACTGGCAAAACAGAACAAATGGTGATCCCTGTGGATCTATAATGTTATGGATATCTGTATCCTTTCAATGATGTAGGTCATGAGCCATCCATGACTGCCCATATTTCTTGTTTGCACAATCCATAATCTCTTGATATCCTAAATACATTGCTATAGTCAAATCTTGACAAACTAGATGAATAATTAATGATATCCACAGAACCATCATTATTTCATTATACATTTTATGATAACCCATAGATCTTGAAATGTGATCATCTTTTTCACAGCAAGTATAATATATAAAACTATTATTTCTAGATCTATACATATATGTATATATATATTCCATTGAAAATGTATAATTTAGATACTACTTTTATTTTGATTTATATTTATTTTATTTTTCCTTTCCAAAACTTTGTGGTCATCCTCAAGCAGACACCATAAATAATAGTTACAATCACAGAATGAAGTAGTGCAAGATATTTGCTATAATTTATTTTTTTTAACTTTCTTATTTCAGTAATTACTGTAATTTTGGCATCAATGTACTGATATTTCATAGTGACCATAGAGCTTTAGGCAATTTTTTTATTGTTTATGGGATTAAATCCTTCAACTGTGGAAAAGTGGTAATTTTGTTATTCATATTTTCATTTACAAATGTCATAGTGAAGAGTCCAACTTGAAATCATCATATAGTAATTATTATCTAAACTATTTTTGATAAAATTTCAAAAGGGAAGAAATCATTAACAATGCATGAGTGGTACCTTATTAATTGTGGCAGCAAGAAAAAACATATTTTTACTATTTTAAAATTATTGTTCTGATGAAAAATGTTGTGGGGATATATGTGGGAGTTAAATATATCAGCAATTATTGTAAACTTCTCAGTATATACAAAACTAAGTGATATTTCATAACTCATTTTGCATACTTCTCTATATATGACATCTCCCCCAGTGTTACTAATGTGTTATAATTAATTTCATTTTATAAAATGTTATGATTTTAATCACTATTTTAAAAAACGTACCTGGCATCTCTGTAACTTAAAAAATGTAGACAACTAGAAAAAAAGTTCAGACAGAAAATAAAAATATTTCTTGTGACATCAAGTTAGGAAGTATGGAATTTTTTTTAGTATAGTCTAGATAAAAGAATATTTGAGTGTGACAAAAGCCTTTTAGATATACACAAAATAAGATGAGCAGCCGCTGTCTACTAATGTGGTAAAATGATGAAAATGATCATAAAATAAATCCAGAAGAATTTATAATATATTTAATGAAGAATATTTCCTTATGCTATGGGGTTTGTTTAATAGTGAAATACTTTAATCCATAAACAAAGGGAAAACTTCCTCTTCAGATATCTGTTTGTATGGTTTCAACATAATGTGCTCTCAAAGAAAAAGGACTAAAATACTTCCTTGTTCTACATTTTAAATATTTGATTAGATTTGTAATATTTTAAAATACTAGGTATAAAAAAATATTTCCCCACTTCTTCCAAAGATCAATGAGAATATTTTGGGGAAATTCTTTGATTCTTTCTTCAAAACATACATTGAAGAAATCAAATGGGTTGACCCTCACAATAAGAATAGCCGTTGATATTCCTATTCACAAACCTATTAGCATTTTTGTTAATTCCACAAAGGATGAGATGCAAGTGCTACTTATTTCACTACTCTAGAGATCTGTGATTGCATCAGTAAGGGTTTACTTCCCTTGCCAATGTATAATTTGAAGGTTTTCATGACCTGCTTTGGCCAGAAAAAATGAATCCATCATTTGACCAACAATGTGGTCTCTCTCTATTTCTCTGTCTGTTTCTGTCTCATATTAGTTAGTTTGTTTCTCAGATAACAGATATACATTCAAGATTATTTTAAAATCTGTACATAAGGACTTTCTGGTTTGGAAAAGAGTACCAAAATTTATTTTTCATAGATATAGCCTTCCAAAACACTGCATTACTTCACTTAAGTGATAAGCTTAATGGAAACTAGGTCCCTCATATGATATGGTCCCTCATAAAACAAGAATAGCAGAAGTAGACAATCATAAATAAAACAAATATCTTGGTCAAGTTAGATATTTAAATAAATAATACAAACTCCTAGGGGGCAGGGGCAATCTTTTTTATCTATGTGTCCCCATTAGTCATCTTTGTGACTCATATTACAGTAGTAGCTTAATAAATGCTTTTTGAATTGAATAGAACAGATAATAATGTTGCTGATTTCTTTCTTCCTCTCCCAAAGGAAATAATGCCTGTTTCCCAAGTCCAACTTACAACCCTTTCACATGGTTGTTTCTGTTGGTTTCCTGTCCTAACTACACCTATGAGGTAGGTTATCTAATTCCTCTTTCCTATGCATACATATGTCTAGTTCGATATACACAATGATAGATTTATAATACTATCTGTAAAATACATTGCTTTGTAAAATGTTATGCATATTTCTTCAAGTTTTGTTGATATGATGGTTTCACCAGGCAATAAATTATTTGTAAGTGGTTTTACTTAAAACAGATTTTAATTTATATAAAACTTATATAAATTATGTCATATGTAAAACTATCTATAATTAGTAAATAATGTATACAATGTCATAAAATATAGTATAGAAAAGATTTTAATCATATTTCCCAGGGATAAATCTTTATTTTTAATGATTGCCACCATTTAATTAATTTGTTTCCAAACTAAATCTTTAGTTTTATGGGAGCATTTTTCATTATTTTGTTTGTTCAACAAGTCACTCATTGTTTTTGAGCTTTGTTGTCATCTAAACAATTAAATTATCTTTGAGATTTTTTTAATATAAATTGTCCCTAATATAATATTAATGTATAGTTTTGTGTTGTTTGCTAACTTTTTTTTAATGTAACAGATTGGGTCATGGATTAGTTTCACAGTTATGACACAAACCTTACCAGGTAAGATGATAGCTAGATTCTTTGACAAGTAAAAACGTTAAATAAACCATAACAAAAAGTGATTTTTGGGAACAATTCAATATTAACTAAAACTGTAACTGTTATAACAATAATCTTTGGTGTGAACTCAAAGAGAAAAGGTTATTATATTTTCATTTCCATTTTTATATTGAATTACTCACTTGCACTGCCAAGTTTTTAAACATAGTTTTCCATCTGTTAAGGAAGAGAATGCATCTTTATGGAAATGCTCCTCATAAGTTTTGCTTGGTGGAAATGTGGTTCAAACATATATAACAATTTATTTTTCATGAGTCCCAAAAGAAGTAAATAGGAAATATTTGTTGTGCATTTTGTGTGAGGCTCCCTTTTTCGGTCGGAGTGTGAGTGTGAGTGTGTGTGTGTGTGTGTGTGTGTGTGTGAGATGGTGTTAAGGAGTGAGTTTTTGAATGAACACTTTTCTTTTTTTTTGAGGGGGGAAGGCAGGGAAATTGGGGTTAAGTGACTTGCCCAAGGTCACACAGCTAGTAAGTATGTCAAGTGTCTGAGGCCGGATTTGAATTCACGTTCTCCGGACTGCAGAGCCAGTGCTCTACTCATTGTACCACCTAGCTGCCCCAAATGAACACTTTTCTAAGAGAAATAGTATGACATATTAATTGAAAATTAAATTATCACTTAAATAACTTCTCATTCCTTGAGATAAAGATGAGGATTATATCTTCTAGGTGATCTATTAGTCCAATTTATTTTGAAAAATTCAAATAATTTATATTGAATTGTGAATTACACTAAATTTTGTTCAAACATGTACCCTAAAGTATATGTCTATATGGTGTCCTTCTTTAATAGCCCAGTTGAAAGAAGAAATTCTCTGAACTCATCATTCAGAAGTTTTCTATAATATAACCTGGGAGACAATAAACTGCTTTCCTGCTCAGCTGCTCTTTGCTAGTTCTTGCAGTTTCATTCTTTCACTTCAAAATGTTCATTTAAGAAAAAATGATAAAATGTACAATATTTAAGATATGCTTTAAGATCTATGGGTGATTATTTCAATTTTATAAAGTTATAAATTCAAGCACATACTGCCAAGTGGCGATATTCATTGTATTTCTTTTCTTCCAGTTGGAATTTTTACTCTCCTAATGAGTATCCAGATGTTGCTTTGGGCACAAAAGAAGCATAAAGTCTACCTGAAGAAATTTGATTCTTATGTGTATAGGAAATCAGCAGTGATTCCATTCATATTGTAAATGTGGTGGGGAACATGGAAGACTCCTCCTGTACACAGAAAGGCTGGAAGGAAGGAGTTGTCATACTAGCACAATACAGTCAATATGTATTAGAGATTTGTATGGGAAGATTGATTATTTTTATTTTCACACTTTCAATATATTTGTCCAAATTTGGATTCCCAAAACCGAACAGGAAAATAAAAAAGAAGAGGAAAGGGAAGTACAAAAGCAGACCTATCCATTTTTCAGAGAATTATTCTCTAAACAAAACTCAGTGGAAAGAGTGCTAGAAAGACCCCAGGCTATGCCACTGATCACCTGAATGATCTTGGGCATATCATTTCATTTTTCTGGGTCTCATTTCCTTTCCTGTAAAATGAACATATTGAGCTAAAGTATTCCAGTTACAAAAATCTAGAATTCTAAGTTGTTGGTTTATTATTATTATTATTATTAACCTTTGCACATTTAGCAGTTATAATTGACTATAAGATAAGCAACAAGAAGCAATCTGGAGTTTAAAGTAGAGAATTTTATAAGGCTGGTTTGGGGGGATTAAAATCATTTGAATTACAGGATTCCAAGTTAATAGCTAGTTAAAAATCACATTTTGGAGTCTGTTTACAATGAATTGTCAAATGCCTAAAGTATTCTTAAACTGTCAGATAAAGGTTTTCTAAAATCTCTACTTAAAGGTAGAAGAGTTGACATTATCCATTTATTATATGTAATGTGCCATCAAACATGATAAATGCATGACATAAAAGGTTTGTGAAACAGAGTAGAATTCAAAATGATTTCTTAGTGTTCTTTGCTTTCTTTGTAAAGTTGGAATCAGTAAATCAATCAAATAAAAACCACTAACTACCTTCTATGTGATGAGAACTGAGATTGGTGCTGGGACACAAAGACAAAAAGGAAAGTCCCTTCCCTCAAGAAACTTATAAACTATTAGGGGATATAGCATATACATTATTATGTAGGTGGTGGGGGCAAGATCTAATTCAGTCCCATAGTCATTTATATTCAATATTGGAATGAAATGAGACACTGTTGGTCTACTACATTCAACAGTTAAAAAGATGATTTATTTAGCCATAACAAGAGAAGAATATTCTATAAGGGTATGTTTTGAAGAATTTTTGAATTGATTAAGCTATGCAAAGTTCTCCTGGCTCTGTGATACCCATAGTGGCCCTCTGTATCATTAAAGCAATAAACAAATCTATGATGTTTGTGATTATGCCTGTATAGGTCTGTATCACAGGATATGAGATTCTCCATACAGAAGGCAGAAGAAGTAAAACATTTATTCAGAGGATCGAATCACAAAATCAGTAACTCCAATTTGATATAGCAATTATATCCCCAAATCAGTACATCCACTTCATCATAACAACAAAGAACTTAAAATATAATATCACGGCAGAGACCCAAGTCATCCTGCAATCTCCCCCGCCCCCAGCTAAGGCCTCCCCATGATCACTCAAGAATCCTGTCTGGTCTCCCAAGCTTCCTGGTTTCCACTCTCAGTTCTGCACTGGTTCTGCAGCTCTGTCAACTTGGAGTTCTTACTCCTTCTTCTTGGGCTGAATTCTGACTTCTCTTCTGACTCTTGAATTCTCACTCCTTAATAGCTATCTTCTGGGTATATATAAGGCCTGAGGGCTTCACACCTCTCCTGACCTAATTAGCAAAGGGCTATGGGCCTGGGACCTCCTACCTAGCTAGGGAAAGGGTGTGGGCAGGCCTACAATCAAGCCTCTCCTAATCAAGAATCCCTTAATTGGCTCCATCTGAGAAGCTTCCCTTAACTAGCTCCACCTGAGGCCTATTGAATGGGTGAGGAAGATCTTTAATCCACTTAACAGCACACCCTCTAGCTAAACCTCCACCAGAAGTTTGGAGCTCCAAGTGGTACTTCCCAATTCAGACAAGTAGGAAGTGATGACAGTAGTCCAAATCCAAGTACATTGAGTGAATAAAATGTCTAATAAAATGTCAATATGTTTTGAGAAAAATCTACTTAACTTGCATGGGGTTTGGTAAATTTTAGGATATTCTTCCCTTCATAGGTGGCATAAAGGAGGTTTTTAGTGGAGGTGAGGAAGGAGAAATAGAAGAAGTTATTTCTGCATATTTATCCTTCAAAGGCATTTTTTTCCCTTGAGATCATTATGGTCACATATGAAACAATGCAATGCAAAATTTGAACTCTAAATATAGTTAAAAATAATAGGACCTTGAAAAATAAAAGGTCTCTATCACATAATGTCTATTAGAATACAACACATTCTTTGTTTTACACAATGATGCTTATTATCAAATAAAATAACTAGTAATCCTTTATTTTTTTTCTTTTTTATACAAGCATTTTCTCCATTAAAAGATAAGGCAAACAAATGAATTGGTTTTGTTTATGACAAGCAATTGTGTGTGTGTGTGTGTGTGCTTGTGTGTGTGTGTGTGTGTGTTTATAAGCTAAGAGGTTGGATAGAGTAGCAATTTCTAAAGGAAGATATTAGTGGAGAATGTGACAATTTAAATAATCTTTTGTTCACCTGGCTGCATACTTCATGGCTGTAGTGGCTTCTTTTGAAATAAAGGACAATTTTTAACCTAGTAAGTAGGCTGATCTTTCTTTACATTATTCTACTGAAATTCATAATTTTATGGATAGAAAGGCTAAGTGCTTGTGATTATTAATGATGTTAGTCAAGTATAGAAAGATAATCCTTTAACAAAAAGGGATTTAAACACTGGAAAGGAGGATTGGACTTAGGTCCTTTTAGCTTCAAGATCAGGAACTATAACACTTGTGCACATATAAAATGGAGTTATTATCAGATTTTAATTCATATTTCAGTATGAACAAGATACAGGAATATTTTAATCAGCATTCCCTGCAGAAACACATGTAAATTTCATTTTTCTTTTTTTCTGAAATAAGTTCCTCATCCGAATGTGACTTTTTAAATGACATTCTTTACAGGTACACAAGCAGACAATCTATCTACCAAGGGTGGGTGTGGAGTGAGTCTATGTCTTGGAATCTCATTGCTCACTAATCTAAAAGTGTGTGTTTGTGATCCTCTCTGAGAATGGAGGCTAATTTTTAGATAGGCAGGTTTATCATTCACAATGGTTCAGTAGAAGAACTTTGATTCTGGAGTCAGAGGACATGTGTTCAATCCCACCTCAGACATTAACTCCCTGTATGACCTTAACATTTTGGGCCTTCATTTTACTTCTCTATAAAGTGTGAGGGGTTGGTGTGATGGCCTAAAATGTCTCATTTCTCTCTACATTCCCCATCTTTCTGTGTAATCTCCCCCATCTCCCAGATTTTTTTTGAACTAATAAAGGACAAAAGCTTACCTAGAAATAAGTTTATGTGTCTACAGGAGACAAAATAAAACACTTTACTCTGTTTTGACTCAAGCAATTTTCTTCTATTTTTTCTGGAATTGACAAAAAAGGCTATTAAAGGTAGTTTGGATAAATGGGTCTAAAATGTAGAATCGCTCTACTCTTTATTTGATATACTTGTAATCCATTGCAGAATTTGTAACTTTTTAAAAAATTCTTCATTCATTTTTTAAAAGTTTAATTTTACTGATTTTTTTTGGCTTTTTTTATTTCATTGATGTCAGTGAATTTCACATGAAGAAACTCCTACCAGTGCTAATTGGCAATCATTCTATAGCTTTAATTCATGATACTTTATCTGGGGCACTAAGATTTTAAATTTATAATCTATGATCACAAACCATTATGTGTCAGAGATGGAAATGGATCTCTTACCTGCCAAACATATGTGTACATGTGCATATACCAACACACACACACACACACATACTAACACACACAGAGTCTTTTTCTCATTCTTATAGACTATCTGCTATGCTAAAATAGTGGTGTCAGATAGAAACAAGACTATTAAACCATGTGAAGGAGTCCATTTGAGTTATCAAATTACATATTAACATTACCTATGTTATTTTAAAATTTTATTTTGTTAACTATTTCCCAATTGTATTTATATGTGGTTCCTGAAGCACTTGTTAATATTGACAGATCATAATAAAACTGTTTTTGACACCTCTGTACTAAACTACCTATCTTTAATTATTAAAATAATTCATTGAATGCCTATAGACATGGATAGTTTGTTATCTGCATCATTTAAAAGAACTTATAATCAATGAAATCATAGAGAAATTTCAATATTGGAATGTAGGTTTAAATAGGGGTAAACTTTTAAAATATTTGATAACTTCCAATATAATTGATTTCCTTTCATAAGCATATGTATTTTATTTTATGCATAAAAAAACATTATTAAGATGAGTCTATAGGCTTAACTAGAATGTTGAAGGGGACCATGACACAAAAAAGGGCTAAAAATCCCTGGCTTATGTTTCAGCAATTTGGCTAGCAGCTGCTGTGAGGGTATAAAGCCAACAACAATCAGCACGCAGAATGCTGTAAAAGCCCAGGTCCTTTTGATCTGCTTTACTAAGGAAAGCAACATTAAGGGGTTAAGAATCTTACTTTAATACAGCATACGAATATCATTCTCTTATTTCAGGGGAAAAATCCAGCACTCTGAACTTCAGAGCAAATACAATCAAATTACAAACAGACCAAATACGATTCATAGTTACCAACATCTGAGTTCAGCTGGGAGCTCGACAACAGCTGGCTCAGAGACACGCGTCACTAGTGCTGCAGCTCAGAGCTCCTAAAAAAGAAAACCAATCCCTGGTTTTATATATCATGTTCAGGGTCAAAGGTGAGTGACCTAAAATTGTCACAAAATTTCGACTTAAACCCATGTGGTCTAAAAGCCTATGATGTCACAAACACGTCACTCAAACCCATTTTTATTGCCAATACAGCTTAGAGGACAATTTGGTGTCTGTCCTTGTTATAGAGCCATTTGATTCCTTGTAAAGTTGAAACAGATAATGTTACCATTTGGAATTTGTCTAAATTTTTTATTTAGAACTACCTAATGTAGTTTAGTGGCTTTGCCCTCTCACAATTTATATTATTTATATTGGTATTTTCTGTGCATGCTTGAAGGATTTTTTTTAATTTTAATTTTTTTTTATTTTTAGTTTACAAGACACAGTTCTACATAATTTTGAGTTCCAGATTTTCTCCCCTCCCTCCCCAAGATGTCATGGAATCTCATATAACTACCATGTATAACTTTGCATTGAATTAATTTATACACTAGTCAAGATGTGGAGAAGAATTATGACCAATGGAATGAATCATGAGGAAGAAGAAACAGAACCAAAAAAAAAAAAACCAAAAACAAAAACAAAAGAGAAGAAAAAAGGCGAGCACGTAATATGCCTCAAACTGCATTCAAACTTCACAGTTCTTTCTCTGGGTGTAGGTAGCATTCTCCATCGTGAGTCCGTTGGAGTTGTCCTTGCACCTTGTGTTGCTGAGAAGAGCGAAGTCTGTCAGGGGTGGTCCTCACGGAATCCATATATTTGTGGTTGTGTACAATGTTCTCCTGGCTCTGCTTCGCTCACTCAGCATTATGTCGTGTAGGTTTTTCCAGGTTGTTACGAAGTCCTTATCATCCTCATTTCTTATGGCACAACAGTATTCCATTACCTTCATATACCACAGCTTGTTCAGCCATTCCCCAATTGATGGGCATCCCTTTGATTTCCAATTCTTGGCTACCACAAAAAGAGCTGCTATAAATATCTTTGTACATATGGGTCCCTTCCCCTCTTGTGTGATTTCTTTGGGATACAACCCTAGAAGTGGTATTGCTGGGTCAAAGGGTATGAACATTCCTATGGCTCTTTGGGCGTAGTTCCAAAATACTCTCCAAAATGGCTGGATCCTCTCACAACTCCACCAGCAATGTAACAATGTTCCAATTTTCCCACATCCTCTCCAGCATTTATCATCCTCCTGCTTTGTTGTTTTAGCCAATCTTACAGGAGAGATGTGGTATCTAAGAGTTGTTTTGATTTGCATTTCTCTAATCAGTAGTGATCCAGAGCATTTTTTCATATGCCTATAGATAGCTTTAATTTCTTCTTCTGAAAACTGCCTGTTCATATCCTTTGACTATTTCTCAATTGGGGAATGGCTTGTATTCCTATATATTTGGCTCAATTCCCTATATATTTTAGAAATGAGGCCTTTATCAGAGATACTTGTTGCAAAGATTTTCTCCTAATTTTCTGCTTCCCTCCTAATTTTTGTTGCATTGGTTTTTTTTTGTACAAAAACATTTCAATTTAACGTAATCAAAATTATTCATTTTGCATTTTGTAATGCTCTCTATCTCTTGTAGGGTCATTAATTCTTTTCTTTTCCATAAATCTGAGAAGTAAACTGTTCCTTGCTCTCCCAAATTACTTATAGTATCAGCTTTTACTCCTAAATCATGAACCCATTTTGCCTTTATTCTGGTATATGGTATATGATATTGGTCTATGCCCAGTTTCTGCCCTACCATTTTCCAATTTTCCCAACAGTTTTTCTGAAATAGTGAATTCTTAGCCCAGAAGCTGGCCTCTTTGGGTTTATCAAAGAGTAGATTGCTATAGTTGTTGACTTCTCCATCATATGTACCTATCCTATTCCACTGATCCACACCCCTGTTTCTTAGGCAGTATCAGGTAGTTTTGATGACTGCTGCTCTGTAGTACAGTTTAATATCTGGCATAGCTAGGCCACCTTCTCTATCATTTCTTTTCATTAACACCCTAGATATTCTAGACCTCTTGTTTTTCCAGATGAATTTTGTTATAATTTTGTCCAGCTCAGTAAAATAATTTTTTGGTAGTTCAATTGGTATGGCATTGAATAGATAGATTAATTTAGGTGGAATTGAAATTTTTATTATATTAGCTCAACCTAACCATGAGCAACTGATATTTTTCCATTTATTTAGATCTGACTTTATTCGCGTGAAAAGTGTTTCATAGTTATGTTCATATAGGCCCTGGGTTTGTCTTGGCAAATAGACTCCCAAATATTTTATAGTGCCTTCAGTAACTTTCAATGGATTTCTCTTTCTATCTCTTGCTGTTGGACTTTGTCAGTAATGTATAGGAATGCTGAGGATTTATGTGGGTTTATTTTATATCCTGCAACTTTGCTAAAGTTGTTTATTATTTCAAGTAGTTTTTTACTTGATTCACTAGGATTCTCTAAATAAATCGTCATATCATCTGCAAAAAGTGATAATTTAGTTTCTTCTTTTCCTAATCTAATTCCTTCAATTTCTTTATCTTCTCTTATTGCTACAGCTAATGTTTCTAGTACCAAAGTGAATAATAGGGGTGATAATGGACATCCTTGTTTCACCCCTGATCTTATTGGGAATGCATCTAGCTTATCCCCATTACAAATAATGCTTGTTGATGTTTTTAGGTAGGTGCTATTTATAATTTTAAGGAAGGTTCCATTTATTCCTACGCTTTCTAGTGTTTTTAATAGGAATGGGTGTTGTATTTTGTCAAAGGCTTTTTCTGCATCTATTGAGATGATCATACGGTTTCTGCTGGTTTTGTTGTTGATATGGTCAATTATGCTAATAGTTTTCCTAACATTGAACCAGCTTTGCATTCCCCGAATAAATCCTACCTGGTCATAGTGTATTATTCTTGTGATGAGTTGCTGCAATCTTTTGGCTAATATTTTATTTAAAATTTTTGCATCAATATTCATTAGAGAAATTGGTCTATAATTTTCTTTCTCTGTTTTGACTCTACCTGGTTTGGGTATTAGTACCATATTTGTGTCATAAAAAGAATTTGGTAGAACTCCTTCTTCACCTATTTTCCCAAATAGTCTACAAAGTATTGGAATTAGTTGTTCTTTAAATGTTTTATAGAATTCACATGTAAAACCATCTGGCCCTGGAGATTTTTTCCTAGGGAATTCATTGATGGCATGCTCAATTTCTTTTTCTGAGATGGGGTTATTAAGAAATTTTACTTCCTTTTCTATTAACCTGGGCAGTTTATGTTTTTGTAGATATTCATCCATATCTCTAAGGTTCTCAAATTTATGGGCATACAATTGGGCAAAATAATTCCTAATTATTGTTTTGATTTCCTCTTCATTAGAGGTGAACTCATCCTTTTCATTTTTTTTAAGAGAAACAAAGTAAATTTATTGTACAAACTTTTATATGGGAGACATAAACAAAGTAAATTTATTCTACAAACCTTGCAAGACTTGGGCATACCTCCATCAGGGAGGAGGCAAGGTAAAAGAGAACCTTCCTTAATTTATAGTCTTAATGAAGAAGATTCCCACCCACCTCTATCCCTTCTCACCATTGGCTGGGGTGGGTGGGCTTACAATCTAGGCGCGAAAACTACACAGAGGACCAAGATTGATCCGGTTCGTCCAGGTTTTTCCCTATCAGAACTCAACTGCCAGGGTGGCGTCTGAAAGTCTAGGAGGAGAAATGGGATGGGAGAAGGAGAGACCCTTCCTGGAGCAGAGAACAAATAGCTCACAGGAAGTTCATTATCTTCTAATATCTGAGAGAGAAAAGGAGAAGGGCATGCCTTCCCAAAATTACAAGGCCAAATCCCAAAACCTCTCCATTAGACATACCCTGTGAAGTCTTCACAATTATCCAACCCACACAGTCCCCCCTCTTCTTTATACTAATCTGAAGATTTCACACATCATTGCTGATATAAGTTGCATCCCCATTACCCTTTTCTAAGGTTTCCATTCCTCAAAATCTCCGACGCATTGATAAATCAAAGGGGGCAGTCCCCTTTGTAAATACAGATACAAAAACCCAAAGGAAAACGATGGTACAATTGTCCCTTTAAGATTCAAAAAGTCTTTTCCTGTATAGCTGTCCAGCAGGGAGCATCAAGTCTTCTGCTTCTGGTCCTTGGCATTTGCTCCCAGCACAGCATCCCAGCACCTTCCTCTTGTCTTCTTATAGGAACCAGCTTTCTGTCCATTGTCCTACAAAAGTCACCTTAGCACAATTTTAAGTTGCCATTTCTAATCCTAATAACCCTAATCATTTTACAAATTCAAAAATTGGAACCTTGACCAATTGTTCTGTTTAAGAAATTCACATCAGAACCCAGTTTCTTATATTTTACATTCACTCTTTATTAATTTCCTCACCAGGAGGATGATACCTCACTTAAGGAGTTAACAATGGACTCCAGCACACACATAAACACATTAAATAACCAATTTTTTATCACAGTACATACAATATCATAAACTTTTGTCATGCCATGTTTCTTTGATGGCATTTATAGAATAATCCACAACCCATTCTTCTTTTAACGTTACTAATTGTAACAAAGCTTTAGACAAGCCTGATATTAACCAAATAGCAAAATAATATTCTCACAAGCCTTTGATCTAATTGTCTCTTTACCATTACTAAAAGAAAATCTAACTCATATATGGACCTATGCAAAAATGCTACTCCTAGTCCTATGGTAATCTAAGATGTTCCATAATCAATATTTTAATAGATTTTTCTTTTTACTGTACTTACAAAACCTTCTGATTATAGAAATTTGCCACCAAGAGAGCAGGGACTCAGAGTAAGGGGACCATATTTTCCCCAGCTTCCTATCAACTCCAGGCAGAAATTATGTCAAACTGCAAGCTGCATTGAGCCAGGCCTAGTCTGCCAGGCTTCAGTTAAGAAAATCAAGTCAAAAGGGTCCCACCTCAGTACATGCTGAACAGTTGCCCTCTCAACTTTGCCAAGAAATCATACCTGCAGCTTATGCTTGCCCTCTCACAGGGCTGCTGGCATCTTGGGTCAGTCTTCCTTGATACTCACACCTGGAGTTAGACTCAGAAAAACAGTCAGTTAATAGTCCCATAAAGTCTTTGAGTGGCAAGATTGAATGAATATAATCTCACATTGCTTCAGGAACATCCTTAAAACTAGCTTTAAATAGCTTGCATGTATTTCCTCCCTCATTCATAAAGTCTTCCTATTAAGATCATAAGTTATTGCTCTAACATATTTGCATCAGTTTCTCTTCTATTTTTCTATTCTTCTCTAATTATGCCTGATCTGAAAGAATTAAATCATATAACTTTATCTTTATGTTTTAGATGATGGAATGAATTCAAATCTACATTTAACTTTTCCCATCAATACAGAAATATTCTACAACTTCTCTCCTAAAGAGAATTACATTGAAATCTTTTTCCCTAAACTGAAGATGTCTCTGATTTAGTTCCAGTGATTAATTACACTATTTGTATTAATATCTAATTCCTCTTTTATCACTTTAAAACATCTAAGAACTCTTTCTCACATGGATACAATATAACTTTAAAATTCCAGCCTTAGTCTATGGGATAATGATTCAACCTTACATTTGTAAACCAATATTATCTGATAAAACTTCTTTTCCCTCAAATTATTCCCATTAATACTTTAGAAACCATATTATCTTTCATTTGGCTACACAAGAGTACCAACATAACTAGTCATTTAATTAAAACCAACAAGATTTCACATATTTGCCATTTATCCAATTTTCCCATAATTCCCCATAAAACCAACTTCTTTCACAATGGTAACAGATTCTGGCAAATAACTTCCCTTTTGTCACTACCTGCTTGTTTCTGATTAAAGAGATCTGCCACATCATCTACCCCTGAGGGTGGGTTCTTTCCCATCAGATGGCAAGCTTCACTAATAAAAACTGTATCCTTAAGACCTACATCCTCAAAACCTAATCTTATCCTAAAAACCCATCACTTTTGCTGACTTTAAAAAAAACCAGGTCTGGAGCCTTCTGACCCCTACTGTTCTTTCTTTCAGTAAAAACTCAAATCCCAGTAATTGTTGCCCCTCCCCCTTCCTTCCCTTCTGACAGGTGGGCAAAGGTAGAACTCTTTCTTCTTATTTAAACTAAGGGGGGGATGAGTAAGGAATGCAGACTACCTCCTTACTCAAAAACGTAGAATAAGACATTGAATGTGCCTTTCTTGGGGTACATAAAACACATGCTTTAACCACCCTCCCAAGACTTCTACAGATAAGGTTCTCACCCAGAACTTGGAAACCTCACAGTAGTTTGAACTGCAACCAATTAGCTTACAGGTGGAAATTCAGCAGGCCTTCCTCGGCCACACGGCGTATGACTGTTCGCGACTGAATTTCACGGCCGGCCGATTTCCACTCAGCTCCTAGTGCACTCAAATTTCCCTTCTTTTTTACTTTGCTTCTCCGAGTTCCTCTCCGCCGAGTTTTTGACTTCCCAGTGAGACCAGGCCTGCCCTCAGGCGCTCAGCTAGTCGGATAAATCTCCGGTGCGCGCGGTGGCTAAGCCCTGAGCCAGGTGCCTGGCCACATGGGGAGTGCAAATCTCGGTGGGACCTCCAAATCTTGCAAGACTTGGGCACACCTCCATAAGGGAGGAGGCCATCCTTTTCATTTTTGATACTGGTAATTTGATTTTCTTCTTTCCTTTTTTTAATCAAATTGGCCAAAGGTTTATCAATTTTATTGGTTTTTTCATAAAACCAACTCTTTGTTTTATTTATTAATTCAATAGTTTTCTTGGTTTCAATTTTATCAATCCTTCCTTTGATTTTCATTATTTCTAATTTGGTATTTAATTGGGGGTTTTCAATTTGCTCTTTTTCTATCTTTTTCAGCTGTATGCCCAGATCATTGATCTCCTCTTTCCCTATTTTATTCATGTTGGCATTTAGAGATATAAAACTTCCCCTAAGAACTGCTTTTGCTGCATCCCAGAAGTTTTGGTATGTTGTTTCATTATTGTCATTCTCTTGAATGAAGTTATTAATTGTTTCTCTGATTTGTTCTTTGGGCCACTCATTCTTTAGAATTAGATTATTTATTTTCCAATTAATTTTTTAGCTTATTTTTCCATGATTCTTTGTTACAAATAATTCTTATTGCATCATGACCTGAAAAGTGTACTGTGACTTCTTCTGCCTTTCTGCACTGGATTGTGAGGTTTTTATGCCCTAGTACACGGTCAATTTTTGAGTATGTGCCATGTACCACTGAGAAGAAAGTATATGCCTTTTTATCCCCATTCAGTTTTCTCCAGAGGTCTATTATATCTGCCTTTTCTAAAATTCTGTTTACCTCCTTAACTTTTTCCTTATTTATTTTGAGGTTAGATTTATCAAGTTCAGAAAGGGGGAGGTTGAGGTCTCCCAATATTATAGTTTTGCTGTCTATTTCTTCCTGTAACTCCCTTAACTTGTCCTCTAAGAATATGTATGCCTTACCACTTGGTGCATATATGTTAAGCAGTGATATTGCTTCATTGTTTATGGTGTCTTTTAGCAGGATGTAATGTCCTTCCTTATCTCTTTTAATTAAATCTATCTTTACTTTTGCTTTGTCTGAGATTAGGATTGCTACACCTGCTTTTTTTACTTTAGCTGAGACACAATATATTTTGCTCCAGCCTTTTACCTTTACCCTGCGTGTATCCCCCTGTTTCAAATGTGTTTCTTGTAAACAGCATATTGTAGGATTTTGGTTTTTAATCCATTCTGCTATCCACTTCTGTTTTATGAGAGTGTTCATCCCCTTCACGTTCAGAGTTATGATTTCTATCTGTGTCTTTTTCTCCATCCTATTTCCCCCCATTTATGCTTTTATTTCTCCCTTTCCCTTCTCCTCCTCAACTAAGTTTTGCTTTTGACCGCAGCCTTCCTCTGTTGACCCTCCCTCTTTATTCCCCTCCCTTATCTTACCATTTCCTACTTGCTACTTCTCCCTTTCCTTCTGACCACCCCCCTCCCTTTTTCCCCCTTCCCCTCCTATTTCCCGTAGGACAAGTTAGATTTCTAAACTTATCGGGGTATGTTATTCGCTTCTTGCACCAGATCAGATGACAGTAAAGCTCAAATACTGCTCTTCTCCCTCCCTTCTTTCCCTCTACTATAATATGTTTTTGTGCCACTTCATTTGGTGTAATTTACCCTTTTCTACTACCTCCTTATCTCTTCTCTCATAGCCCTCCCTTTATAACTTTTACTTATATTTTTTATCTTTACATCAGTTAATTTTAAACAGGCATTCACAATCAATGTATATCCCTTTCAATTGTCATAATAGCTGTACCATTCTCAAGACTGACATATATATGTATATATATATATATAAAACATACATAATATCATATAGTCCCACATAAAGATGCAAATAACCTGCCCTTATTGGTTAATAAGTTTTGTGAGGTTTTTCCCCCGGTTACCTTTTTATGTCTCTCTTGAGTTTTGTATTTGGAGATCAAATTTTCCATTGAGTTCTGGCCTTTTCATCAGGAAGGTCTGGAATTCCCTTATTTCACTGAATGTCCATCTCCTTGCCTGAAAAATTATGCTTAGTTTTGCTGGGTAGTTGATCCTTGGTTGTAGTCCCAGCTCCTTTGCCCTTCAGAATATCATATTCCAATTTCTCCTGTCTTTTAATGTGGAAGCTGAGAGATCCTGCGTGATCCTGACTGTAGTTCCACGATATTTGAATTGCTTCTTTTTGGCTGCTTGCAGTATTTTCTCCTTGAGTTTATAGCTCTGAAATTTGGCTATAATATTTCTTGGTGTTTTCAGTTTGGGATCTCTTTCAGGGGATGATAGGTGAATTCTTTCAATGACTATTTTGCCCTCTGGTTCTGGGACCTCTGGGCAGTTGTCTTTGATAATTTCTTCGAAGATACTGTCAAGGCTCCTTTTTTCATCATAGATTTCCAGTAGCCCAATACCTCTTAAATTGTTTCTCCTGGATCTATTTTCCAGGTCAGTTGTTTTCCCAATCAGATATTTCACATTTTTTTCTATTTTTTCATTCTTAACATTTTGCTTTACTACTTCTTGGTGCTTCATAGATTCATTAGCTTCCACTTGCTCAACTCTAATTTTTAATGAGTTAGTGTTTTCATTTTGCCTTTGAGTCTCCTTTTCCAAATGGTTGATTTTACCTCTCAGGGTGTCATTTTCTCTATTTAGATTCTGAATCTCCGTGGCCACTTCACCAATCTTATTCTTTAGGGACTTTTCCATTTTTTTCCATGTTTTCTTTTACCTCCATAATTTGGTTTTTAAAATCCTCCTTTAGCTCTTCCAGTAATGCTTTTTGGGCTGGAGACCAGTTCACATTATCTTTTGAGGTATCTGATGTATCTACTGTGTCATTGCTTCCCTCTTCCATATTGGTATTTTGATCCTGCCTGTCTCCATAAAAAGAATCTATTGTCCTAGGTTTTTTTGTGTTCTTCTTCATGTTTGCTGGTTTGCCTTTTCCTGGCTTTCCAACAAATTTCTGCCTTTGGGGCTCGGGGATCTCTGTCCCAGCTTTCTTATTCTGGGGGTTGTGGGTCTAGAATTATAGCCTTCAGTTTCCTGAGGTGAGGGGGAGGGGTCTGGCTCCCTGACTTCTCACTCCCTATGGATGTTCTCCAGCACTGTTGCTTTTCAGCAATGGTCTCAGCTGTTCGTTGTTTGAGCTGATCTCTGGCACTTCCCCTGGGGGAGCAAGATTAGGTCTGGGCTCCTGGTGTTGACCCCTGCTGACTCTGCCCCTCTGGGACTAATGAACTTCTACTATTTGACCATTGAAGCCCCACTCTTTCTGGTCTGTTCCAGCTTTCTTTTTTTTTTTTTCCCCGAGCAATTCTCTGGGTGAGGGGGGAGGGATTAGAGCCATTTACCTGGCCATTATGTCTCCAGGATGCCGCATTTCATTCCTTCGGGCTGCAAGCCTCAGGAGTAGATATTTTCCCGGGCAGTGGCATTGCGTTGCCTCTCCTCGCTTCCACAGACCGCCATCCTGTGTTGGGAGGCCTGGGGATCTCCGCTGGTTTCAGGCGCCCAGCTTTCTCCCAGGCTGTCTCCCACGTAGATTTCCCTGCCCACCGCTTCTGCTTTGGTCTGGAGCAGCTCCGCACGCCCCACACTGAGACCTCTCTGAGCCTACAGATTCGTGCCTTCGGCCTTTCAGACTATCCCGGCTTGGAAATTTGCCCTACACAGACTGCTTGCGGTTTCTGACTCTCTTAAATCTGCTCAAATTCACTTTTTTTATAGGAATCTGACAGACCTTGTGAGAGAGCTCTGGTAAGATGCTGCCTTCATGTGGCCATCTTGGCTCTGCCCCATGTTTTTTTTTTTAATTTTTCAAGAACATTACTGGTAAAATACAACTAATGGATACATTTAATTTTATAGCAATTATTTCTTTGTTATTTGTATATCCAAACCTAATAAATGTTATTTATCTCATTAAAACCATATATTAAGCACTGGTATCAAGTAAAAAGACATACAACTGTTGAGTAGAGGTCAGATTCAGAGACCTTATAGACATCATTTCATTGGATTTGTAGTATGTGTGGTAGAAATAAAAGGTGTTTTCTCCTTCTGTCCATCAATTGGCACTCTTGAAATTTGGCTTTCATCTCTTCATCATGCAATATCTAATAATAAAAAATAGCAAACATCTTATTAATTTGGGACATCTGGAAAAGCATATTTTGAAGAATATTTGGGCCCTCAAATCCTTTAAGTGTCATTGATGTGCATCTCCAGGACTCATGGGACTTCAATGTAGAAATTAGATGTTTAAATATTCTGTGTGGTATACACAGGTTGATCACTTCAGAAGTTCAAAGCTATCGAAAGAATAGGACATGATCCAGCACTAATCAAATATCCTGCAATTAGTTGTCATGGGAGGTAAAAGTTCTCTTTCACAGTAGATCTTTTTGGGTTTGCTCTGATAAAACTCCAGATGCCCAAAGCAAGACCAAAAGTAATAAAGACAACTAAGGGACCCCACATACTTTTATTTAGAGTAGGTTTTCTGGTCCCATATTTTTTTCATTTAATGTGGCATATAGTGAAATTTCCCAAGCTAATAGCCCAACTGCCTTTCAGAAAAATGCAATGGATTTTTGTTAAGGACACCCCTCCATCATTTTTTTCCTTTTTTATGAGCTAAATTTTATTTATTCACGTATACAAACCAGTATCATTATTTGTCACCCATATTTAGATTTATTATGATACACGTGTATAAATACACCCTTAAAATTCACAATTCATTCAACAATCATTTATAAGCACCTACTGTGTGCCATATACTGTGCTAAGTAATAGAATGCTAAGTAATAGGACTACAAAGAAAAAAAAAAAGTAGAAACCAGGAAAATGTTGTACACAGTAGCAACCACATTGTTCGATGACTGACTTTGATAGACTTAGCTCTTCTCAGCAATGCAAGGATCTAAGACAACTTCAAAAGACTCATGATGGAAAATGCTATCCACATCCAGAGGAAGAAGTTTGGAGTCAGAATGCAGATTGAAGAATAGTATTTGCTTTCCTTTTCTTTTGTCATTTTGTTTTGGTTCTTATTTCTAGTGGTTCCTCCCATTAGTTCTAATTCTTCTTTACATCATGACAAATTTGAAAATATATTTAATATGAATGCATAAGTAAAGCCTATATTAGAGTGCACACCATTTTTGGGAGGGAAAAGGGGAGAAAATTTGAAACTAAAAACTTCATGGAAGTGAATGATGGAAAAGTAAAAATAATTATTTTTTGTAAATGAGATCATTCACTCAAGAGAAGAGAGGACTTTGGGGACAGATATTTGAGAACTTGCCAAATGTTATAGCAATTCAATTTGTCTCTGTTTCCAGAGGATATAAGTAGAACCAATAGAGAGAAGTTAGAGGCAGGTAAATTTCAGTTTGACATAAAAAAATTTCTTACACAATTGGAACTCTGAAAATGGAATAAAATACCATGTTAGTCATCAAGATATGTATAACTTGAATTATTCAAGTATTAGGGGAATGGCCAGTTGCTAGATATGCTGTAGAAGAGATTCATATAAGGGAAATCACAAATTTGTCACCTGATGCTGCTGCTTAAATATAAAACTTTCATACCTATGCATGAAAAAAAAAAAGTGGAGGTCCAAAGTGGAACTCACGGAACTTAATTCTATTGAAGATAAATTGAATCCAAATTGACTGGCATTTTTAAAAAAAGTAATTTAAAACAACTAGTCCTTGACTACTTTTTTTTAAGCTAAGTTCATGTTGCCTTTTTAAATAAGTTCATACAAATTAGCATCATGTCCATTTGTACAGGCACAGAACCAAATATAGGTGACATGTTTATATAGTCTTCAAATAAATTCTTATCAAGGAACAATGGAAGGTAAAACTGAAAAGGCCAAAAGCAAAATTTCTTCTTTCTTATTTTATATTCTTTAGCTTTGTATATAGTTAGGTGACTTCTCTAGAAATAGGAAACTTTTAACAGAAAATTCACTAATTTTTAAATCCAAGAAATAAAACATGACTTTTAGATAAAACCCTTTAAAGTAAGGATCACATATCTTTTTAAGGAAAACACCCATTTATAGAATAAAATATTGTGGGAAAATTTTGGGATACATATGATCTCTACTGGATCTTGATAAAATGAATAGTACTGAAATTCAAACATGTTTAAACCATAAAGTTTATATTGCCACTTTATTGCCCTTTGAATTGACCTCCCCCACCATTCTAAATTTAATTAAAGTTTTAGAAAAATAGTTCTAGTTCAAATATCTAGCATCAATTACACATCTTGGCTTTAGCAGTCTATGTACTAATTTTACCATTTTTCAAACATAATATGAAATAAAATGCCCTACGATTTCATCAAGCAATGAAATGATCTTCCATTTTTATTTTATTAAAAAAGTAAAGAAGAGAAGAAAATAAAAAGACCTTTTGGTTGCCTGTGGATATTAAAGGTGATTATAGCAAATGTTGCTGTACAAGTATAATTAAAGGCATTTATGCAGCTTTAGCATAATGATAATAATTTCAAAGGTTTATTTTAAAGGCTGCATAAAAGTTAATTTCCACCCAGGTGCAAACTGAAATCTATAATTAGTCTTCCTTTAGATGTCAGTGCGATAGTTTAGATGTACAAAAGCATTTCTAGAGATTTAACTCTAGATCTAAAATAGGAGGTTTCTCATCTTAACACCAATTTTGTAGAAGTGTTTGAAACATCTAAAAATTTCCATCTCAGAGAAAATGATCCTACAACATGCTGGTCAGTTCACCTCCCTTTAATGCAGTATCTTTTCTTCACATTATTCTTTTATATTTAGAAGGAATCTCTGTAAATGTAAAAATCTCAGAGGTTTGGTTCTAGAACAATTCCTCCCTCATTGTCTTGTGGTACACTAACATAATATGGTGGAACATAGCAGTTTGAGTCAACATTTCAAGTCAACAAACATTTATTTAAGCACCTCCAATATGCGCAGCTGTTTTCCTTAGTATCTCATTCGATTCTTCACAACAATCTACTATTATGATCGCAATATTACAAACATAAAACAAATTGAGGAAAAATTGAATGATGGGCTTGGGTACACAGGGCTAATAAGTCTTTGAGACAAGATTTGAACTCAAGTCTTCTTGACTCCAAGTCCACTGAAACAACCATTATATGACAAAAATACCTGACAAAGTCATATAAATGGATCAGCAAAGAGAAACTTTCTCACCATTAAAAATACATAGCTCTTCAATCCTGCATTTTACAAAATCAATTCATTTGATATTTAAAACAACCCTAGAAGGCAGGTGCTATTATCATTCTCATTTTCCATTTGAAAAAATTGAAACAGATAGAGGTTAATTGACTTACTCAGGGATAGACTGAGGCTGGATTTGACTAATATCATCCAATTTAAAATTAAGATAGATTAATGCACAGAATGAGAAACAAATTTTCAGTTGTGGCCAATATGAATTTTCATTTTGCTTAAATAGGCTTACTTGTCACAAAAGTTTTATATTCCTTTTTTTTTCTTCTAGTGTAAGGTGGGGAGAACCATTAGAAGGCAGAAAAGTAAATACTTGATAATACTTTATAACAAACCAATAACAACAAAAAGAATTGAGTCTATTGACTGAATGTTAATGTGAAAAACAATAGTGGAAGGTTGGAAGCAATAGCGTTAGAATTGTAGCCACCCACTTAGAAATTGAGGTAGGTAATGGCTGCCTATTTCAGGAACTCCAAACTATAAGTGGGTGTGCAAATTGGGAGAGAAACTTGCAAGACTTGCACAATATATCTTCCCTTAAGTATCCTTACCCCAAGTATCACTCAAACTGATGATTTGGATCATTAGGGCATGGCTATCATATTCCCTCTGAGCTATGGGGAATGGTCTCATCTTATTATTATTGACTTCTGCTCCCATTCTGGTGTGTTTTCCCCAAGATTATTAATTGATATCAGTCAGGCAGTTTTTAAAATAAAAATATTCACTAAGAGTTGTTGTTATAAAGCACACTCCCAAAAGTCTGTAACACATTCTTACAAGCATATACTAAGTCCAGAATTAAGTTCACTCATACTTAAAGAACAGGAGGCAAAGGCAGTAATTCTCAGTTCTTAGAAGTCTTTTGCTGAAGTCCTCAAGATTCTCCCCTTGGGTATGGTATAGTTTTCTATGAGTCTCTTTTTAGAACTGTGAATCTGCATCAGTTCTATTATCAATTCTATTATAACTCCAGCTATAGTTATAGATGTTCTAAGGATCCTGTTAGGATGCCCATAGGAAGATGGGAAGTCAGTCCTCTGAGTGCATAAGATTCTTCTCTGGTTAAGGATGTTAGGGAGAAGACTGAAACTGAGGCTAAGGATAAAGCCCCAGGTTCTGTTTCACTACTTGCTGTTTAAAAAATCTGGCTAGCAGCTGCTGTGGGGGGTGTAAAACCAACAACAACCAGCTCACAGAATGCTGCAAGCCCAGATTCTTTTGATCTGCTTTAGTAAAGAAACAATGTTAAGGGGTTAACAATTTTAATTTAATCCAGCATACAAATATCATTCTCTTAGTTCAGGGGAAAAAGCCAGCACCCTGAACTTCAGAGCAAATACAAACAAATTACAAACATCAACAGACCAAACACAATTCATAGTTACCAAGAAAACCATCAACATCTGAGTTAAGCCGGAAGGTCCTTAGAGCAGCTGCCCAGAGTCCTGCACCTCCAGGAGTGAGAACCTTAAGCAAATAACTCTGTTCTCTCTTTTTATACAGTTTCAGGCATCATCAAACACCATCTGAGCAACCAGAACTTAGGGTCTTACTATTGGCTCTGGAGTTAGCACCTCTCTTCATTGGCCCCACCTGGAACTCCACCTTAGTTACCAATTCACACCCACGTAGGTTTAGCACCTAATAGATAGGGGTTTGGGGCCTGGGGTTTAGCACCTAGTAAGGCTCATTCAAGGACATCCAACTTAATTGATATTACATTTCCATCCCATCAATTCTTTCTAAGAGGTATACATGGAGAGTTTTATCCTTTCTGCTTGCTCAAATCTATCAGATCTAAACAGGCACCATAATTTGTAGACAACTCACATGTTTGAACCAAATTTCCTCAGCCAATTTGACTACGTTTCTTGTCTCTAAAGTTCACCAATTCATCAAAGGATTTTTCATTCTTGATTTAAAGTCTGTGATCAATTAATTGAATAGAAGTATTAGGGCCTTGTTCACTCCTCTATATTTGATTTATTTAGCCATTGATGAATGTATCAGGCTTAGATAAACTGAGATGATTTCAACCCCACACTTGCATACACATACATAATCATATATATGAATACACATAAATATGTGGATAATGAATTAGGTTTATTATAGAATAAGAGGAAGTGATCAAGATGTATTAAACTCATAAAACTGCAATGCTTTCAAACACACTTAACTACTCCCTGAAATAATGAATGAAAGAACAGATAGATAGATAGATAGATATATAGATAGATAGATAGATGGATGGATGGATAACGGTAGCTAGATACAAAGTTAGGTAGCAGAATAAATAGATAAAGCTTTTGAACATTTGATACATTTAACAAAGTAATATCTTAATATTTGATAGCATTCTCCCAGTGAATATTTGTCAATATTGTCACACTACAGCCTCTAAAAAAATCACAATTATGTTATGAATAACACAGAGAACAATAGAAAAATTCCAGTTGAGGTCAGGAAGCCAGTATAATATTTTCAAAAAATAATACCACTCATGCAATGTCATAATGAATATCATTGAAGAAATTTCATCATATTTATTAGGACACTTTATAACCATAGTGCTACCCTTGGGAGAAAATTACAAAAAAATATAAGTTGAAGCCCAGTCTTTCTAGATCATTTTACCATGTTTGTTTTTAACTTTGTTTAACTTTCTTGGGTAGATGTATGAGCCTTTTTAATTTTTTAAAATTTTATTTTTAACTTCCCATTACAAATTCTCTCTTTTCCTTCAGCACTTGCTCACTCACTAAGAAGGCAAAAAAATATAATATTCATTATACAAAGAGAGTTATGCAAAACATTTCCACATTAGCTATATTCTGAGGGGGAAAGGAAGAAAATTAAAGGGAAATATATGGTTGATTCTACACCATGAGTCCATCATTTCTCTATTTGGAGGTGGGTAGCATTTTACCATGCATTGATCAGATTTACTAAGTTTTCACAATTGATGCAATACCAATATTACTGTATAGACTCTAAATTTGATACTATTCATTTTACTTTGAATCAGTTTATTATTAATCAGTTTATTTCATTTCTCCTGTGTATTATTATTTTTTTTCTGAAACCATCCCCTTCATCATTTAATAGGAAAACATTATTCTATTACATTTATATACCATATACCATATACCATAATATGGTCAACCATTCTTTATTTGATGGGCATCCCTTCAGTATCCAATTCTTTGCCAACGTAAACAGAATTGTATTGCTATAAACATTTTTTTTTGTACACATGGACGTTATTATTTTTTTTTTGCTTTTTCTTTGGTTTCCTTGGGGCATAGACCGACTAGCAGTAATGATGAGTCAGAGGATATGCACAGTTTTGTAGCCTTTGGGCATAGTTCCATATTATTCTCCAGAGTGTCTGGACTAGTACTAATTCATATCTCCACCAAGAGTGTATTAGTGTACCTATTTTCTACTCTTCCCTTTAGTATTTGTCATTTTCTTTTTTTGTCATTCTAGCCAATCTTATTGGCATGACTCAGTCTCTCACAGTTGTCTTAGCTGCATTTTTCTAATTTTTGGTGATTAAGTGAATTTTTAATATGACTCCTCTAGCTTTGATTTCTTCCTTAGAAAATTACCTATTCATATTCTTTGACTATTTGTCAATTTAAGATTGGCTCATTTTTTTATAAATTTGGCTCAGTTTTATATATTTAAAAAATGAGATATTTATCAGATAAACCTACTGCAAAATGTTCTCCCCCTACTGCCCACTGTTCCTAGTTTCTATCTTTTCCTCTAATTTTGGCTGCATTGGTTTTGTTTGTGCAAAAACTTTTTAATTTTATGTGATAAAAACAATCAATTTTATGTCCCATGAATTTCTTTCTCTTTTCTTCAGTTATGAACACTCCTCTCTCCAAAGGTCTGACAAGTAATTTCTTTCAGGCTTCTGTAGTTTGCTTATTATATCATTATTTAGAACTAAATCATCTACCCATTTTGACCTTATTTTGGTATACGTGGTAAGATTTTGGTCTACGCTTAGTTTCTGCCATACTACTTTTTAATTTTTCCAAACTTTTTAAAAATTGAATAGTTAGTACCTGCCTAATAACTGGGATCTTTGGATTTAAAATATGATGCTATTATGCTCATTTCCTTCAATATAGTATATCCCTAACTTATTCAACTGACCAGCCTCTTTATTTATTATCCAGTGCCAAATTATTTTGATGATTATCCCTTTTTAATATTAGTTTGTTATCTAATATTGTTGAACTCCTTTCCTTCCCATTAAAAAATGACTGAAATAATGATTTACAGTAAAACAAAAACTAATGTTTTCTTTCACACATGGGCACAGAGAAACAAAATCATGTAATTTAGAATTGTCTTTCATTCATTCTACTGATCACCAAGAAAGAGGCACTAGAGTTCTTCAGCTTCAACATATGAAGTCAGATTACATTTATTTCTGGGCACCATTTTTTGGCAAGGACATTAATAGGATGAATCAGATGAAGGAAAAAAGGAACATTTAAACTGGAGAAAAGAAAAAAATAGAGGAGATACAAAAATCTGGGTTCAAATATAGGAAGGCTATCACCTGGAAATGATTAGACTTCTGCTTATCTCCAGAGGGAAGAACTAAAAAAAATAAGAATTGTGGGAAGGCAGTGTTGAACCAATAATTAAAATTATTTTTCAAAGTGTAGCCTTCCTTGGAAGATAGCAAATTCTTCTCAGTGGAACAGGTGTTCAGTAGAACAAATGTTGGATGACCACTTGTAAGGCATGCTATGGAGAGATTTCTTTTTTCAGGAACAGTTGAAGTACAAGGTCACTGAGGTTTCTTCCAGTTCAAACTGATTAAGTATTCCCTTGAAATGAATTAATTCAGTACAAACAAAGCCAAAGGACAGGTAGAACTATTTTACATAAGGATTGGGAACTTGTATCTCTGTCAAATGAAAAATTAGAAACCACCTCTCATAGAGACATGGAAACCGTAGGACTAAATAACTTATGGTCAAATTTAGTTGAAATATAAATACTAAATTAAGAATTGAAAAGTATCAATTTTTTGCCTTCTGATAATATCATATTGATTCCACTTCTTGATTGATTCTATTTTTGTAATTAATTCTATTTGTAGTTCATTTTATTCTGTATTTTGTATAACTATTTAGGTCCCTTTCTTTGTCTATGAGTTAAGAGACAGGTTTAGAAGAAGTTCAGCCTTACTCTCTGAGCTAAGTTGTTCTATAAATCAAATTAATTCAAAGAAATATATTATCTTTTCACATCTTACTGCCCCTGCACAATTAAGGGAGGCCTGTTATCTTACTCATGAACTTTTCATTACCTATGTTCTATTAAGTGAGGTCTGTTATCTCACTAACAAGCCTTGCAAGATGAAGACCAGTGCCAGGAAGTCTGCTATCTTTGTTCCTCTAACAAGCCCTGCAGGATGAAGATGAGTTTCATAAATCAACCAGAATTTTTTAACCACAAGGAGGAGTTGTTGCTAGCCCAGCATTTCAAATTTCTTGCCAATCAGATTGCTTTCCTATCTATGATTCTACAGACTTTGTAACCAATCATATTTTTCCCCAGCTATGATGCTGCCATCTAGCTTTTAGATCCTCCTCCTTTTGTTTGTTTGCCTTCATTCAAGGTCTTTTTGCTCGCTGAGGAGCTAAGGACCCCTTTTATTGGTAAATACTAGCATTACCAATAAATCGAACATGCTCAGAACTTTATGCCTAAGTTTGGCTCAATTTCAATTGTGACAAGAAAAGAAAAAACATGTACAAAGATAGGAGCTTCCACATTAACCTTCAGTACTTCACAGCAGTTGTGGTTTTATCAACATGGAAACTATCTCCTACCATCCAGATTATAAACTATCAACATCATTTTGCATTGTAAATTCTCTTTAATGAGAATACACATAGCTCTGGAATCAAAGACAACAAAAACAACAGGGTGTGGAGGAAAGATGGGATTGTTTTTTAATCAGTATGTGGGAGATGAGAATACATGACATTGTTAACCTTTATGAATGAAAATTATATATATGTATATAAGATTAATGAAAATTACATATATGTATCATATGAATGAAAATTATACATGTATATGTGTATACACATACATACACATATGGTGTAACTCTTGTTTACACATTGTTTCCTTTTTATTTCTTTTTTCTTATAGAGGTCCACTTCTCCAATTTTAGGGATAATAGCCAATAAATCTAGATTAATCATATCATATCATAAAATTATTTTGTAGCATTATCCAATGTTAACATCCACTAGAAATCCTTGAATTTTAGCCAGAGCTAGCTGAAGATTAAGACAATCCTCAGAGTGTATATATCCAGCTACTAAGTGATTCAAATGTTATACTTACTATGAAAATAACTTAATAATTACATATATATGTATTTTATATATATATACAAACATGTGTATATATGTGTATATAAACATACATATATTATGTGTGTGTGTGTATATATATATACATATATATACATACATACATATATATATATATATATATATATATATATATATATATATATATATATATATATATATATATATATATATATATATATATGGAGAGAGAGAGAGAGAGAGAGAGGTAGAGATAGAGATGTTCTTCAGGCATTTCAATTGTGCCTGCCCATTTGTGCCCCCATTTTTTTTTTGCAAAGCTGCTAGATTGGTTTGCCATTTCCTTCTCTAACTCAATTTACAGATGAGGAAACTGAGGCAAACAGAATTAAGTGACTTGCCCAAGGTTACACAGTTACAAAGTATCTGAGGCCAGATTTGAGCCATGGAAGATGAGTCTTCTTGACTCCAGGTCCAGAGTGCTGTCCACTGTGACACCTAGCTGTTCCGATACTTGTTGGTTATTCAACAATTTTTCAGTCACGTTTAACTCTTAATGACCCCATTGGGGATTTTCTTGGAAAAGGTACTAGAGTGCATTGCCTTTTTTTTCTCCAGCTCAATTTACAGATGAGGTACCAAGGCAAACAAGACTAACTGACTTGCACAGGTCACATAGCTAGTGTGTTTACCAGATTTGACTTCATGTCTTCCAAACTCCAGAACCAGCAATCTATCCACTGCACCACTGAGCTGCCATATTTCATCACTGCCTTTGTTTTAAAAAATGGCAAAAAACAAAAACAACATCCTATATTTAAAAAAGAATGCACCCACTGAAGAAATTTTCCCCTTTCTGCATCATCTAAGTCTTAGTTTTATAATTTAAATTCATTTTCGTATGTTCTTCTTTAGAGATATAAAAGTAATTATTCAGTATCTTTATAACTGTTTAAGATGGTGTTATGAATATGCAATGTTGTTTGGCATTTAGTCTTAAATCTGGTTCTTTTGTTCAGGCCTTTCAACCCTTAACACTTTTAGAGGGCATCGTTATTTAACATTCCTTAGATTCATCTATAAATGTACCAAAATGCAATTATTAGATCTCATCATACTGGGGATTGAAGGAGGATTGTTTTCTAAGAGGGAGAAATAGATATTAAGAGGCACCAAGATGTTGTCACATGTATAATCTCTCAAAATCACACACAATTATTTCTACATGATGTATATGTGTTCATATACATATACATATTTATTTATACACACTTTTGTGCTTTGTATACACATGTATACACACATAAATACATAAACAGCTCTCTATCTATATTTATATCTATCTACCTGTCTATATTGATCTATATATCATAACATATATAACAAAGATGGTAGAGATTGAGGTACACAAATTGAGCTAAAATTTCAGTGGACTACTTGTTCTGCTTTAATATCTGTATGACCTTGATCATTTACCTAGTTTTCTCATTTAAAAATGGAATCAAGCTAATTTATCTCATTGATTATGTATTCCACTTTAAGTAACTGTCTTGGCTCACTAAGTATTCATGATAATACTTTAAAATATTAAATTCTACATAAACACTCAAGAGGAAATTACTCTCTTTTAGATACTAATTTAATAAAATGGAAAATGTTTTTTTTAAGAACTTTTTTATCCTGTTCACTCTTCCTTATCCCCATTTCATAGATTCAAGGCAATGAGCTGATTCCAATGAGTCATAAAATAGGCACCAGGCAGTAGAAAAATGAAATCATTTCATAATAAAAGGCAATGAAATAAATTTTCTTATCAACATTTGCATTGCCTGAGCAATGATGCCAAGATTATAATTTAAGCTCTCTTTGGGGATTAGGGGGAAGATGTCCAATAATACATTCACTTCCTGGTAAATATGCTGAATTATTCAACAATGCATTTTTAATGAGAGTTCTTGCTACTGTTCATAATTTACAAGGAGGCCCCAGGGCCATAAGCTCTAGGGTTATTTTGTGACATTCATTGCTATTATCTCAAAGTTTTTTAAAGAAAGATAACTACCCCCATTTTCCCTAATGTCAAAGGAAATTATCGTGTTGAAGATGGAGATATATTGGCTTGATATCCATTACACAATGGTGGCAGTGTTTTGATGGAAAGTATATTTCCTTACCCAGCATCCCTTATTCTACTTGGGCTATGGGAACCTCTTTTATTTTCTCCCTTCATCATCTTTGCTGATTTCAGGATGCCTGCTGTTCACTGATTTTTTACTGGAGCAGGAGTTGAAAAGAAGCCTGAATTTCAGCATTTTGATATTCATAATCTCTCTTCATGCTGAGCTGGTGTTCAGTATCCAGCACAGTTTCAGGAAAAATAAATAAAAACAAATTATTCTTTCATCTATATTCCATATTTCATGCAAAATATTTAGTCCCTGCTGCCAGCTGATTCTCCAGACCTCTGTGAAATTTCACATGAAAAATCTTGCACAAGTTTAAGGGCCCTAAGTCTAATTGTTTGATACTTTTTATGAAACACTTGAACTTCATTTAGATGTGAATTAGATTTAAGGTTAATTTTTAATAGGAGCTTATGCTATTATTTCCTTGCATTACAGCCAGTAAACATACTTACCCAGTAGAGAATAGGACTGCTTTTTATAATTCCAAAGTTCCCTTAAAAGGTCACTTTCTATGTTACATACCTTTCTACTCTAGTGCAAATTTCTTATCATCACATATTATGCTATTCCACTTAGAGCTCCTTACATTAATGCATTATTTCTTTCAACTTCCTAATCTAATCCAATGATGGTATTTTCTGACATTTATAAATAGTACATTTTATATAAATGAGAATAAAATAACTATAAGAAATAGACTTACAAAATGGGAATAATAATTAGAGCAAAATGTTTTGAACACCTTACATTTTTAAAAAATATGTTCTATTTCATAAAATAAAGCAATATCATTGTATCTAATCAGATCTTTATTCTGGAAAACATTTTTGGAACCACTGAAGCAGCCTCTTTATTAAATAGCACATCCTATGGTCCAGACTATATAGAAATATGCCTGGAATTTTCCATTCATCTATATAATCTCAAGTAGATTACTCTTTTTCTCAGTACCCCGCTTCAGCCAATCAGTCAATTGCTAAACATTTGTTAACTGTGTATATTTTTTTACCAGATACTGTGCTATGCACTGAGGATCCAAAGAAAATTGAAAGACAGTGTCTGCTCTCAAGGAGCTCAGGGCATAACAGGAGACATCATCTTTCAATTTTCACATTCCTAAGAAAGAATACCTCCCAAATATTCTCTATGTTCTCAAAAGTATAAAAACAAAAGGTTAGATAGATTTCTTCAGGTATAAGAGTCATAGATGTTTTAGGTACCATATTATATTTTCATTTCAGCTATAGAAAAATATGATTCCATCTCGAAAATGTCCATTATCTTGTTTAAAATTTGAATGATTTCTGCATCTTCTAGCCTGAATTCAGTGTGTATAACATACCAGTATACCTAAAATTAGAGCATCTATAAAGGCAGGAGATAAGTGTGCAAATGTCTGCTTTGAAGAGCTCAAGAACACTTTTGACATTTAGTGGCCATTTGGAGAAATGACCCCTTAGAGCTACTTGAAAATAGTTTATATAAGAGCACTAAATCTGAACAAGTTCAACATCTGACAGAAAAATTCTGAGCAATGCATGCAGCTTTATGTTCTTAAGACTGTAGAAACCATACATCATTTGAGAAAATATCTAAAGATTCGAGAGATTCAGATCCTGCCAGGGTAAATATAGTGGAGAATAGCATGCCTTCCTTGCTGTTATTTCTGAATAATGCATTATAAAACATGATGATAAGAAGTTTGCCTCTGAGCAGCCCAGATTACGGTCATTTTTCAGAAGTACTTGGGTGAATGGAAATAAAATTCAATTCTTCAGAGCACACAAATACCCAGCTGACATATACAATCAATAGACTGTTACTGAAACAGAAAAACTACAATACTAGAGATGAAGAAACATATAAAAGAGATGAACTGTGGGATTTTTCTTCTTTTTTGGTAGATTAAATAAAATGATATACAAGGTTAAAACATAGGTAGGACAGTAAAAATAACTCACATGCATATATCACTTTATGATTTACAAAATTATTTCCTCATAATTGCCCCCCTCCTTGACATGGATAGTATATGGATATGCTAATCATCTGAAATTTATTCAGTGTTGGAAATTCATGTTGGGAGTATTCCCTCCTTGAAGTAGATCTTAATACCTTTATGATTTAGTATAGAAGGTCTAAGCCATTTCCTGAGGCACACAAATACTAATTGCCCAAGGGCAATTCTAAAGCACTTTAAACACATTATGACAATTTTTAAAATTTTTTTTATTTAATATATTTAGTTTTCAACATCGATTTTCACAAGTGTTTGAATTACAAATGTTCTCCCCATTTCTACCCTCCCCCCCCACTCAAAGATGGTGTATATTCTGGTTGCCCTGTTCCCCAGTCAGCCCTCCCTTCTGTCACCACACTCCCCTCCCATCCCCTTTTCCCTTCCTTTCCTGTAGGGCAAGATAAATTTCTACGCCCCATTGCCTGTGTATCTTATTTTCTAATTGCATGCAAAAACTTTTTTTTTGTTTTTGAACATCTGTTTTTAAAACTTTGAGTTCCAAATTCTCTCCCCTCTTCCCTTCCCACCCACCATCTCTAAGAAGGCAAGCAATTCAACATAGGACACATGCGTATCATTATGTACAACACTTCTACAATACTCATGTTATGCAAGACTAATGATATTTTGCTCCTTCCTAACCTATCCCCCTTTATTGAATTTTCTCCCTTGACCCTGTCCGTTTTCGAAAATGTTTGTTTTTGATTACCTCCTCCCCCACCTGCCCTCACCTCTATCATCCCCCTTTTTTTAATCTTCTTCCTCCTTTCCTGAGGGGTAAGATACTCAATTGAGTGTGTATGGTGTTCCCTCCTCAGGTCAAATCTGATGAGAGCACGATTTACTCATTCCCCCTCACCTGCCTTCTCTTCTCTTCGTACAGAACTGCTTTTTCTTGCCACTTTTATGCGAGATAATTTACCCCATTCTATCTCTCCCTATCTCCCTCTCTCAATATATTCCTCTCTCATCCCTTAATTTGTTTTTATTTCTTTTAGATATCTTCCCTTCATCTTCAACTAACCCTGTGCCTGCTCTCTCTCTCTCTCTTTTCACATACATACATACATACATATATACACATATACATACATAAACTTATATATATACATATACATATATATATACACATACACACACACACACACACACACACACACACACACACACACACACACATATATATATATATATATATATATATATATATATATATATATATATGCATATTCCATTCAGCTACACTAATACTGAGGTTTCATGAATCGTACACATCATCTTTCCATGTAGGAATGTAAACAAAACAGTTCAACTTTAGTAAGTCCCTTGAAATTTCTTTTTCTTGTTCTTTTTCTTGATTACCTTTTCATGCTTCTCTTGATTCTTGTGTTTGAAAGTCAAATTTTCTATTCAGCTCTGGTCTTTTCACTGAGAAAGATTGAAAGTCCTCTATTTTATTGAAAGTCCATATTTTGTCTTGGAGCACAATACTCAGTTCTGCTGGGTAGGTAATTCTTGGTTTTAATCCTAGCTCCATTGACCTCTGGAATATCGTATTCCAAGCCCTTCAATCTCTTAATGTAGAAGCTGCCAGATCTTGGATTATTCTGATTGTGTTTCCACGATACTCAAATTGTTTCCTTCTGGCTGCTTGCAGTATTTTCTCCTTGATATGGGAGCTCTGGAATTTGGTGACAATATTCCTAGGAGATTTCTTTTTGGGATCTATTTGAGCAGGTGATCAATGGATTCTTTCAATTTCTATTTTGCCCTCTGGCTCTAGAATATCAGGGCAGTTCTCCTTGATAATTGCTTGAAAGATGATATCTAGGCTCTTTTTTGATCATGGCTTTCAGGTAGTCCAATAATTTTTAAGTTATCTCTCCCGGATCTATTTTCCAGGTCAGTGGTTTTTCCAATGAGATATTTCACATTATCTTCCATTTTTTCATTCCTTTGGTTCTGTTTTACAATATCTTGATTTGTCATAAAGTCATTAGCTTCCACTTGCTCCAATCTAATTTTTAAGGTAGTATTTTCTTCAGGGTCTTTTGGGCCTCCTTTTCCATTTGGCTAATTCTGCCTTTCAAGGCAATCTTCTCCTCATTGGATTTTTGGAGCTCTTTTGCTATTTGATTTAGTCTACTTTTTTTAAGGTGTTGTTTTCTTCAGTATATTTTTCAGTGTTTTTCTGGGTGTCCTTTAGCAAGCCATTGACTTGTTTTTCGTGGTTTTCTCACATCCTTCTCATTTCTCTTCCCAATTTTTCCTCTACTTCTCTAACTTGCTTTTCCAACTCCTTTTTGAGCTCTTCCATGGCCTGAGATCAGTTCCTGTTTTTCTTGGAGGCTTTTGTTGTAGGCTCTTTGACTTTGTTGACTTCTTCTGGCTGTATGTTTTGGTCTTCTTTGTCACGAAAGAAAGATTCCAAAGTCGGAGGCTGAATCTGGGTGCATTTTCACTGCCTGGCCATGTTCCCAGCCAACTTACTTGACCCTTCAGTTTTTCAGCAGGGTATAACTGCTAGTAGAGTAAAGAGAACTATGTTCTAAAATTGGGGGGATGCACCAGCTCTGCCACACCAGCACTCCTCCTTCCCCAAGAACCCCTAACCTGGACTGGACTTAGATCTTCAGCAGGCTCTGCACTCCTGCTCTGATCTGCCACTTAATTCTTCCCACCAGGTGGGCCTGCGGCTGGGAGCAACTGCAGCTGTAGTTCTGTAGCTGCCCCACCTCCGCTGCCCCCAGGGTGGTGGCCGAACCTGAACTCCTTTTTTCACTCTGTCCCCACCAACTTTTCCCACTCACCTTCTCTGTTGTCTTTGGTGTTTGTGGGTTGAGAAGTCTGATAACTGCTTCAGCTCACTGATTTAGGGCGCTAGGGCACGCTCTGCCCAGCTCCTGGTCTGGGTGGTCCACACGGCCCATGCTGGGCTCTGCTCCGCTCCCCTCCGCTCCCAGCTCTGTGCATGAAAGACCTCACCCAGAAACCATCCAGGCTGTCCTGGGCTGGAGCCTTGCTTCCCTCTGCTATTTTGTGGGTTTTGCAGTTCTAGAATTGGTTCAGAACCATTTTTAATAGGTTTTTGGAGGGACTTGTAGGGGAGCTCACACTAGTCCCTGCTTTCCAGCCACCATTTTGGCTCTGCCTCTCACCCCCGCCACATTATGACATTTAATCCTCACAAAAACATAGCTGAGAAGAATTATAATTGTCCTTGTTATTATTTTTAATTATCATGTAAGTAAGGAGACCTAGGCTTAGCGAGGTTGAACTGACTTTCCCAAGGTCACTAATATCCCATATTTATAGGGCCCCTAAGGTTTGAAAGACAATTTATATGCATTATTTCATTTTATTCTCTTTTTAATACTGTGAAATAAAGGTCATTTCTATATGCAGGTAAACTGACAGACTCAGAGTGCTGAAGTATTTTTTAACATACCTACCATGTGTCTGAGATCACAATCAATGTCTCATATGATTCTAATCCCAACACTTCCCTCTATGCTACATCATAATAGAAGTTTCCAGACGAGGTTGCTAATGTTCTGGGAAGATAGATGACTTTCTCATAGTGATGTAGCTGGTTAGTATCTGAGGTGATATTCATAGAATCAGAATTTTGTAACTGGAAGTGACTTCAGAGGCCATCTCTTTGAACTACTGCCTCTAAAACATACTAGCAAAGAGGTTATTGAGACTTTGTGTAAAAACTGCAAATAAAGGATTGAACCTCATAGACACCTTATGTTGGAAGAAGTTATGGGGAAGTCATTACACTTTTGAATAACTCTAATATGTATGAAATTTTCCCCTTTCCTCCAAAATTAAGAGGAAATTTGTCTCTCTACAACTTTCACTCATTTTAGGAAAAGCAGCATGACGCAATGAAAAGAATGCTATATGTTGAGTCAGTTTCTGTGACCTAATTTGAGATTTTCCAAGTCTTATTTATTTTCTGAGTTTAGCACATTTTTGCAAATTTATATTTGCACATTTGCACATATTTGCACATTTATGCAAATATAATTTGATTTGTTGTTCAATCTTTTCAGTCATGTCTGACACTTACTGACCCTATTTGGGGTTTTCTTGGCAAAGATACTGGAGAGGTCTGCTATTTCTTTCTCCAATGTAATTTGATTAGGAGAGTTTATTGATTTACTGACCCTGAATTTTTTATTCACTCTCTCTATCTATTCCCAATAAAGTTTCTAGTCTAGTTATTTCTACCTCCACATTTTTTGTATCTGTCCTTTCCTCTCCACTTGCACAGTTACCATTCTTACCTTCAGGAATTTGTTAACTCTTGCCTGTACTACTGGAATTTCTCTGAATTGTCTGCCTCTTTTCCATTCTCTCCCCACTTCGGTCTCTCTTCCACATAGCTGCCAAATAAATATTCTTAAAATCCCATTTGACCATTCCATTCCTTAGAAGCTTAGTTCCCTCCTGATTGACTTTAAGATGAATCATTTCCTCTATTTACCATGCAAAACTCTTTACCTTTTGACTATAATATCTATTTCTAGAGTACCATCACACATTTTTCTTCCTTTCACACACTCCATGTTCCAGCCAAACTGCCCTACTTGTCATCCTCTAACTACAACATGCTATCTTCATCCCTTTATTCAGACTATCCCTTCATGTCTGAAATGCTCTCCCACCTCTATTATTCCTTCTGGAATCCCTAGATCAACTAAAGTCACAACTCAAGTGTCTCTTCTAATAAAAAGCAGATCCTAATTTCCTCAGTCCTTAGTCCTCTGTACCAATACATTATAATTTTATATTAATTAAGTAAATATTTCTTCTCAGTAGAATGAAGCTCCTTGAGGATGGAGATTGGTTCCTTTTTTTTTTTTTTGATTCTTACATGACTGGCAAACAGTAGTCACTTAATAAATGCTTCTTCATTTGAATTGGGTGAACTGCTTAATCATTTTGATATTTTTACAGTTTGTAAAGTTGGTGCTGCTTGTCTGCTAGCCTGAAAATATTAGATTCATAGACCTATATCCCTTTCTATGATAACAACTAAGCCTGCTTAATATCAATGTTAATGACAATATTTACATTTTAGCTCATGAATTCTATTTATGAAAATACAACCTTATCTCATGAGTCTTCCAAATGGAGTTTCCATAAAAGAAATGGCAAGTTAAATCCATGACCTCATAAGCACTTATTTGAGGCTTACTTTATTCCACAAATCTCTTCTACTGTGCATCAGTATCAGTGCTGTGCACCATGATGTTCTTTTGAAATTAATACTTGACAAAGGAATAAACCTATCAAAAAAGAGGATTAGTTATGCTCAAAGCTCATATGCTTGAGAGATGTCTAATATCATTTATTTTAAAGTTGATTTTTACGAGAGGAAAACCCTTAGCATACATAAGGTCCCAGGTAGAAGCTGTATAAAAATGTGTCCAGAAACTTTGCCTGCTCTGCTTGTGCCTTCCAACCACTGGGTAAAGTGGACAAATTTAGGGAATCTCTCCCTTCCAACTGAGGTATATTTTGCATGTACTTCACAATATAAATATGTGAAAATAGAGGATATTTTTCAGTTTTCCTAGAGCTTTTCAGAACCTCCAAATCTCAGAAGTAGATTTCTTTTAACTTTCCTTCAAAGAAAAAGTATCAGAAAAAAAGATTCATCTGATTTTTCCTGAAATTGTCCCCACACCCATGCTTACACACCCAAAGAGTTTACTAACTAGTCATTCAATCTGTTTCTTGACATGCAAATAAAGCTGCTAAAGCTCAAGGCCAACAAACCAGAATTCTGAAGAATTTTCCACTCTAACTCCATCGGTCTATCCACTTATTGTTCCACTGTTCATTTTTATAAGCTAGCCTTAATTAGCAATCACTTTTTAAATTAATTACTTTTAAACTTAAATACTAAAATAAATATACAATAAGAAAAGAAAAAAAAGAAACACATTATAAACTTAAATAGTAAAACTTAAATACAAACTAAGAAGAGAAAAAAAAGCATTGCCATGTGCACAGTAGAATGTAAATTTCCATTTCAAGAAAGTCTCTATAATAAATACTACATATTATGTTCACAGCTGTCCATCTTTTCTTGGCTCCCTTGTAAGTTTTCTTTTGTTCTCTGCTGTGTACTTTTTACTTTGTTCTTTTTTTTACCCCTTCCTCTTCCTCCTTTCCTATGAAGGCTACAATTAAGAGCATACACACACATATACACACAATACATATACACACATGCATACACACATACGTGGACATATATATTTATACATATACACCTATATACATTGACATACACATAGATATACTTAGATATCTATGATTATACTCGTATATAGACATGTACATTCAGATGCATCTGGGTAAGACCCTACTACACTTGTTTGTTCAACCATCACTTCTTAAAGGAACTGCCTTTCTAACCAATTCCATAACAAAGTCATTAATGACCATTGCTCTGCACTGGGTTCCCAGTATTCTGGGAGGAGGATAAAATTTCTTTCTACAACAGTATTCATCCAAATCAAGATGCCAACTTTTACCTTGATGCCACTCCCCTTAAATCCATCTCCCCATGTACTCTAACCCATGTCCTGCCTCCTTTGCCCATATACTTCCTTTACCTAACAATTATGGTGATGAGAGGAATCCTTGCCCCCATCTCACAGAATTTCTATTTTGGACCAAGGTAGAATATGCTGGACCCATGTCATCCCTTTCATTGTGGGAGAAGGGAAAACATTTCTTAAAATGGCATCATTCCTGTTTAAAAAGAAGTCACACAGGGTCTCTCTCTCTCTCAATGTCAATGGGCAACCTCCATGTTTCTTCTTATCTTGAGCTTTCTCCAACTGCCAGAAATCCTAGGTATAACTGTGATGGTTATTTTTAGGAAAATTAGAACAGCATTGTTCCATAACTCTATTCCCTTTGACTCCCATGAATACCATTCTTATATTTCCTGCTCATGTTCCCTGTGAAATCTGTCCTGCTTCTAACTTGCCAATGTCTCCTGATGATATAACAATTCCCTCTTTTACTAAGACATTAAAGCTTGGAGTCATATTTTACTTTTTCCTTACCCTCACTCCTCGTAGGTAATCAGCTGATAACTCCTATTGCTTCTACCACCATGATATATTTCAGATTTACCTTTTCTGTTCATTTAAACCTGCCACCAGTACTATTCAGATATTCATAATCTCTCAGCCAGACTTCCATAATTACTGTCTAACAGATTTTTCCTCACCAATCTCTCTTCGAAATTCAACTTTCACTATGTGTTGCTCAAACCCAAACACAGCTCAGGAACTTACAAAGCCCAGACTAGGAAGATAGTACTAATATATGGCCTTGTGTCAGACCACTTTGAGCACACTGAAAAAGCCCTGAACAAAACAGCATTCAAATTTGGGGAAAAACCAACCAACCAAACAAACAAGACTAAATATAAGAACAATGACAAAAAGTGCAAAATTAAAGAAACAATGAAACATGATCAAGCATGACTCAGACACTTACTCTATAGAGTTTGCACCTGACACAAAGTCTGAAGTCAGGAACTAAGGCTAGAAGAAAGAATTAGTAAGATGACTGAGATGTTAGAGGCAACAACCCATAAGAAATACTGATACTAAAGCTTCAAACTAAAACACAGTTTGGGCAGAAGTTCATTTAGAATCCCTTGAAGAACTGAAGGAATATATTTTTAAAAACATTAAAATGATTTTCTACATGAAGTGAAAGCTTTAAAGAAAATACTCAAAAAAAGAAACATGGTAGAAAGACTTGTAAAGAGAATTAAGAGCTTTGAAAAACTGGTACAAAAAATCTTAAACAAGCAACAATCCCATAACAATTTAGAATCTGCCAAGTAGATGTTAGTGATCTTAGGAGATAACAAAAACAACAAAACAAAATCACAGTACTAAAAAAAGAAGAAAATAGAAGATATCTCATATTTAAGACTACTGACATGGAAAACGGATCAAGAGAAGAAAATTTAAGAATCATTTTAAAACCAAAAAACATAACCAGCCCTGACCAAAAAAAAATTAAGGAATCCAGATGCCATATTTAAAGAAATCATGGAAATGCCTAGATCTCTTAGAACTAGGTGGGGGGAGGGGAATTGACAATGAAACGAATCCACTAAACTTTCTAAAAAAAAAAACCTCAGAATGAAAACCCCCATGAAGATTATAGCCAATATCCAGAGTTTGTTTCTTTCCAAAGAAAAAAATGCTGCAAGCAGCCAGAAAGAAAGTATTTACATACCAAGGAATCACAGTCACAATCATAGAAAAAGGGTGAAAGAAATCCCAAAAAAGAGTTTAATGCTATGGCAGAGGTTGGGGTGTGTGTGTGTGTGTGTGTGTGTGTGTGTGTGTGTGTGTGTGTTGTGGGGTCTTCCTCTAATAAAGTAGATAACTTCTAAGCATTCCTAATGAAATGACCAGAGCTAAGTAGAAACTTTGAAATAGAAACACTAAGACAAGAAAAATATAAATGCTAAGCAATCTTAAAGAACTAAATAATGATGAAATGTTTCTATTCTAATAAATGGAGAAGAGACAAGTGTCCCCTCAGAACTCTAATGTCAGTCTAATAAAAGAGAGAGACTGGGATAAATTTTGTTATGTTTTAATGATCTCAGAAGAAGAAAGGAGTGGAAGAAAAATGCAATATACTAAAATATTTGGGGAACATCATCTCCCATAATCAAGCTCTACTAGTTGAAGACAATACAAATAAGGAGGAAGAGCTGAAGGGAGAATGCGATACTTGAACCTCACTCTTTCATATACCTACATATGACATAAGTATGAGAGAGACAGAAAACATGTGTGTGTGTGTGTGTGTGTGTGTGTGTGTGTGTGTGTGTGTGTGAGAGAGAGAGAGAGAGAGAGAGAGAGAGAGAGAGAGAGAGAGAGAGGATGAAAGGATGAAGGGAGGGGGAGAGAGAAAGGAGAGGGAGAGGGAGAGTTTGGTTCAAATATGAAATGAATTATACTTAGGAGGAAAATAGGACAGATATTGAAGAGAGAAAAAGAAGGAGGGTACATTCAGTTAGGAATTACTTACAAGCAAAACAAAATAAAATAAAAAGGAAAAAAAAATCCTTCTTAAAAAAAGCATTTGAATTATGAAGAGAGGTTTAAAAGGAAAGAACAGAAAGGTAAGAACCTATAATTGGGCTCTGGGAGAAGTTAAGAAAAGAGCAGCAATGGAGCAAAACATGAATCACTGGTGGATAACACACTCCTTGCTCACTGCCCAAATATGCTTTATAAAGAGGGGGTGGGAAACAAAGAGAGAAGATTATAAGAGACCAGGATGGAGGGATGATTACAACAGTGAATATAAATGAGTTGAACTTATCCATAAAACCGAACGGATTAGAAGGCCAAATCCAACAGTATGTTGTTTAGAAGAAAGACAAATGAAGCATACAGATTCACAAAGTTGAAATAAAAAACTGGAGCAATATTTATTAAGATTCAGTTGAAGTAAAAATATGAAAATATGATCTCAGAGAAGCCAAAAACAAAAATAGATGATTATTAAAGACGCACAGAGCAATTATATAATGCTGAAATACACTATAGAAGTGAATTATTATCATTACTAAATGCATGTGTATTAAATGGCACAGCATTTAAATACTTAATGAAAAAAGTTAAATAATTTGTAGGACAACATGTAAAACTAAAAGATTGGAGGGGCTCAATGTACCAGAAAAATCGAAAAAAAAATGACAAAAAAGAAACAAGTTAAGAAGCCTAATATAATTTTTGAATATACATTGTTTGGTAATTATATAATGAAAAAGGACTACATATATGCATATATGTATATATATTTACACATGCATTTACATACACATATACGTACACACACACATATAGATATATAGATATATCTATATATATATATGTATATTTCAACTCTGCATGGCACCTCTAAAAAGAAATTGAACCTTCATCAGGGCATTAAACATCACAAAAAAATGCAAGGCAGTTATACACACATATACACAATATTTTTGGACAATAATATAATGAAAATTCCATTCAATAAGCAGTCAAGGAAAATAATATAAAAATTAATTGGTCTAAATAATTTAATCCTAAATATAAGTGAGTCAAAGAGTAAATCATAGAAACAATACATAATTTCATTAAAAATAACGAAAAAAATTAGAACATATAGCATTAATTTGGGGAACTCTTACAGCCAAAATAAAATTTATGGGAATTTTATGTTTTCAAACACTTCCGTCAATAAAATAACAAAAGAACAGATCAATGGTTTGGGCATGCAAATTAAAAAAAAAACACTTATAAAACCAACAAATTAAGAAATACCAATCACACATTAAAACAAGCAATTTGAAAATCAAAGAAGAGATTAATAAAATTGAAAGAAAAGCAAAAGAAAAAAAAAACATTGGTCTAAAATCTAGTAGGTAGACAAATCAATCAATTAATAAATGAGCTAAAAAATAAAGCAAAGACCTTATTTTAGGGGGAAAACACTTAGTTAATTTGATTTTTACAAGAAAAAAGAATACCAAATCACTATAATCAAAAGCAAAGGAGATTTCATAATAGCTTAGAAGAAATAAAGGACATTAGTATAAATTGTTTTACATAATTTTGTGCTGGTGAGTATGACAATCTAAAAGAAGTAAGTGGATATTAACATCCTTATGATTAGCATAACAAGAAACAAAGGATTTAAAATATACCCATCTCAGTTAATGAAATTGAGCCCATCACAAATGAGTTACCAAAGCAGGTAAGGGTGGGGGGAGGAAGGACCATCCAGATGTATTTACAAAAGATGTATAAAAATTATTTATAGCTCTTTTTTGTGGGAAAGACTTGGAACCTGATGGGATGTCCTTCATTTGGGGAATGGCTGAGCAAGTTATGATATGTAGATTTAATTGCATACTATTTTGTTGTAAGAAACTATAAAGAATATAGAGAATTACAATTATTAATTATAAAATGTATACTAACACATAAATTATAAAGGGTATACAGAGATTTATACGAATGAATACAGAAGGAAATGAGCCAAACCAGAAGAAAAAAATAAAGAAAAACTTATGACAATATCATAAAGACAACTATGAAAAATTTAGGAACTCTGTTCAGCATAATGATTAATGATAATTTCAGAGTGCTAATGATGAAACATGATGCCAACATTCTGATAGGGAAGTGAAAATCTCAGGGTCTTTCCTCCTCAACTCTTGCTCTCATACTAGAGGACTTCAACATAAATATTGATACTCCTTCAAATATCTTAATCTCGAAGTTCCTCTATTTAATCATTTCCATTTTCCTACCTCTCCACCTCACCTCAGCTAAACAGTCTTATCCACAAATGCACTACAACTATATTTGTCAACTCAAAAATTTCATCATGTGATCATAATCTGTTGTCATTCTCCCTCTCCCTCTGTCTAACAACCCCAAATCCTGTTCTTCATTCACACTGGGATTTCTAATCCCCCCAACCCTCAGTTCTTTCAAGATCATTGCCTTTATTTGGCTATACTACCCTTTGGCCACTTTTGAACACTTGCTGAACCAGTACAACTTCACACTGTCCTATTCTTTTATCTTACCCTAACTTTGGTTAACAAGACTCAACTCTGGATTAGTCCCATCAAATACTGCCATCATCCTTTTTCATGTGATGTCTAATTAAGCTGGAGAAAATCACAAAATCTTGCTGAATGCGTGTATTCACTGAAATTTTGTTACATTATCACAACTGGTCTTATTGCAGCAAGAAGAATCTTTTACATTGTATTAGCAATTTTGATTTTAAGATCTTTCCCACCCATTAATAGGCCATGTGACCTGCTTATGTCACAGGAAGCCTAAGTCACATGGTGGGAGGAGCATCCTGACAGGAAAAGGAAGTTATGTCACAGAAAATGCTGAGAGAGAGAAACATGTTATGGCTGCTGGTGGCTGCTAATGGCTGCCCTCGTGATTGTTAGAACTGAACAGGGTAACCTCATTGTTCAATTAAGACCACTCTTTCCAAAGTTTTAAATGGTTATTTAATTTCCAAATCTAATGTCTTATCATAGTCCTCATCCTTCCTGGTCTCTCTACTTTGACACTGTCTAAGACCCTCTTCTCTTTGATACATTTTTCACTCTAGATTTCCATAACAGGACTCACTCTTGCATTTTCTCTTATCTGTCAGTCATTCCTTTTTTCATTGTCTTTTAATAACTCTTCACCAGATGATTCCCATTAACCATGGATAACCCCTTCGCCCAAACAAGGCTCTTCCCTTCCCTGAGCCATTTTAAAATTTTTAATATTTTTTTTCTGAGTCCTTTTCTCTAACTGAAGTATTTCACTTTGTGATTTCATCTGCTTTAATGGATTTAGTTGTCATCTACACAATGATGATTCTTAAAGCTACTTATCCATCCCAAACCTCTCTACTTACCTCTAATCTTACATCTCAAACTATGTATTATACATCTCAAATTGGATGTCCCAAAGACATATTAAACTAAATATGTCAAAAAACTGTATTCATTATCTTCAGCCTCCCCCCTTTCTAAAAAAACCTCATATCTTACTAACCTCTCAATAACTGACATCAGCACCATTATCCTTCCTGGGGACACAAATTCACCACCCAGCTGTCATCCTCAACTCCTCAACTCCTTCCACCCATATAATATGTGTTGGCATGGCTTGTTGACTACACCTTCATAACACCTCTCAGATACTTTCCTTCTCTTCTTTGATATAATTACTAGACTGTTGCAACCCTTTTTCACTTCATGTCTGGACTATTGCAATATTCTGCTAACTGAGCTCCCTGCCATGTTTTAATCCATCATCCACTCAGCTAAAGTTAACTGAATTACAAAAAGTTAATAATGCAGTAATTGTAAATCACAAATATTTCTCTCTGAGACATGGATAAATCTAAAAGAAATAAAAAGGAAAATATAGAACTGGAATGACTGTTTGAAAAGTTGAAAATTTGTGACGTCCTCTTAAGAGGAATATTAAATACTATGCATATTGCTAATTATCTTTGCATTTACACAAAGAGACAATGTGTTAGTGAGTAGAAAAATATAAATGCAAAAATTCAGAAATATTAAATATAACCTTTGTAGACAATAATGAATAAAAGACTAACTAATGGAGGAAATACAAGCAAAAGACACAGATCTAAATCTGGAATGTTAATAATGATATCTTGAAACTGAATGGACTAAAGAACAAGTCATAGAAAGATTTAACAACTAGGTGGAAGAAAATGATAACAAGTAGAAAAAGAAGAAACCTAATTTGGAGGAAGGAAAATAATTGTTTAGGGAAATTTATATTAACCAAAAAGAAAAGGAGAGGATTAATTAGCTAGACACACAATTATATTAAAAAAAATACCTCAAGTATCACCTTAAAAAAGTACCAAAAAATCTTAAAACTTAGAGAGAGATTGATAAAAAAGAAAGCAAAAAGACTATAAAAATTATAAACAAAAATAAAAAGTGTTTCTTTAAAAGAATAACAAAATTAACATGTATTTAGGAATCTAAGAGAAAGAGAGACAGAACATTTACAAATATCTCTTTAAAAGAATAATCAGGTGAATTCACAGAGTTCAAACAAAATCTTTTAAAATCTACTAATTGCACAATAGGAAAAATCAAGAATTTAAAGGAAATGTATGATTTCCTTCAAAAGGGTAAAATATCCAAATTAATAGAACACACACTAGTTATCTTACGCAACTCAATCTCACTGAATTAAAGGTAAGGGAAAAGGCTTTCTGGGAATGATTATGATGTGGAAAAAATAAAAGCTATTAATAGAACTTTAAAAAGTAGCAAGGGAATACAGAATATAAACTGCTGTCTGCTTTCTGTTACTATTAAGACAGTGGTCTTAAGAAGAAGAAAAGTGGGGTGGATTACTTGGTATTCAAATACACCTTCAAATGTTACTTAAAAGTGAATTTTACTTGAAAATGAATTTTACTTGAAATAAATTCACTATTCCTGAGGTAAACTATTGTTCTATACAGGGTCCATTCACTAAAGTATTAAGCATTTCCAATTCTTTTACTGGAAATAAAAACAAAAGGAAAATTATTTTTTCAGTAGCAAATCATAACTCCTCTGACTCTTCCACTACACACACACACACACACACACACACACACACACACACACATCCACAGACTCCCTTAACATATTCCCCCTAGCACCTCATACACAATCATGTGCCTTTGAATAAATGATCATGTATTTTAATCTCTTTAATGAGCACAAAACACCATGGTATTAGTTTACAGATAACTGTTAAATATAGAAGGTTAGACATTCTTCCACTTTGTGACTGTCAGTTCATTTAAGATATATGTCTCTGAAGGAGCTCCTCTAGAGTACACTTATTTCACTGTGCCAGACCTCTGAAGAGGAGATGATCACCAATTATCCCTCCTTGAGGCTGGGAATAAGAGCAATACCTGGATCATTGGCATGAGGCTCTACACTTAAGTGTATTCATTGGACTACTTTATTGATTTCTGCTCCACAGGCCCAATTCTGCTGACAGACACTTGCCTAGTGACTGCAATGGAAATTTTCTATGAATAGCTCATGGCAGAAATTGATGGCATTTACTTAATTCCTTGCTTCCAATGAAAAAGTATCATAGATACCTTTACAATCAATTATCCTGACCAATGCAGGATTGTTTTCATGGTTGGTTTCCTAATGTGTTGCAGTGACAAGAATCCTAGAATTTTTGAGCTGTAATAGACCTTAAAGATAATTCCATTCAACTTCCATGTATTATAGACGAGGAAATAAAGAGGCTAAGGACATTTTGGCCAGAGCGTGCTATTGAAACTATATTTTCTTTCAGAATTGATCTTAGAGTTTAGAGCTAGAAGGACCACAGGATTCTATGATCAAAGATGAGGTGAAAGAAAATTAGTCTAAGATTTTATTCTGCGGTTACAGAAACTGAAGCATAGAGATGTTTAGTAATTTACCCAAGGTCACAGAGGTAGCAAATAAAAGGATAACATGAAGCCCAGTTCTCTTACTACCAGAAACTCACAATAAGAAAAAAAAAACCTTGTAGGCCCCTTTCTCTGAAGATAACAGTTCTAAGTGCCAGTTCAACATCCTCCCAAAAGTGAAATTGTAGAAATTGGCATCCTTCATATCAAGCAGGAAGGTATCTGTACTTTCACTTGTTTTTGCTACTATGTAACACTGAAAATGAGCTCCTACTACTTGTCCCATCAGATACCACATTTCATGATCAGAAATTATGTCCTACAAAGTTATCCATAGTGTGTCCTACCATAGTACTTTGGTCGGAAAAAGGTAGTGTTTAATAGCCTCATTCTGACTTCTGACCATTATGTTATAAAGACCTTGCTCGGGAACTCGTGGCTTTGAGGACACATGTAACTTTCAAGGTCTTTGGGTGCAGCCTTTTATTAAGGGGATTTGTTCTATGAAGTTTGGATTTAGTCAAAGGGCCACACTTGAGGACCTAGAGGGCCGTATCTGGCCTTGAGGCCTCAGTTTCCTCATCCATGGACTAGAGCATTTTAAGGACAGATCTAAACGTATATTATGTGTATTATATAATATTATACATTTGTGTGTAAATGTATATAGAATATATGACCAGGGGTGGGGAACTTGTGTGTATATCAGAAGTGCTTTTTGTGAAGTTTTGTGAAGTTTGGATTCAGTCAAAGGGCTGCATTTTCAACTAGAGGGGCAAATGTGTCCTTGAGGCCACAGGTTCCCCACTCCTGATATATACACTTACACACACAGGCATACACATAACACACACACACATACACATGGACATTGAGGATATCATTTCAAGTAATAAGATGATTTTAATGACAATTTACAGGAGCCAAGTTATAGCACAATGGAAAAAGGCTCTATCTTAAAGCCCCATAGCACAATCATTTTAAATTATTCCTTATTATTCTTTTTTAGAAGGGGAGAAGCAGGTGGCTTATTCTCCACATTTACATAAAAGGGAAAGTAGGGAATAAGTATAAGTTAAACATCCACTATATGCCAGACATTGTGCTAAGTTCTAAGATCTTTCAAATCCAAAATGAAATTGGATCAGTGGCACTGAACAACAAGGAAAATTTAAATTTAAAAATTGATATTAGCAAGAACTAATGAACTATTGCTGCAGAACAGGCTAATAAACCCACATTAAAAAAATTTTCACAGAATCTTCACTCCAGCAACTGGAGTGCTGATAAGTGCTTCTTCTCCACTGAGGCAGAAGTTTCTTGAAGTTGGGAGAGCACTAAAAAGAAAACAAAAACTTTGTAAAAAACATCTGCTAACCATTTCTACAAAGGAAAAAAACACACTTTTTTTGGTAAGACAATAGAGGGACTTCAATACTGCATATTAGAAGAAATTTTACTTATGATTTCCATTATTTTGTTCAAAGATTAATGAAGGCCATTTTCAGAAGGGTAGGTGAGCCTGGAAGATCTGGTCATCTTCATCAGACTATAAAATATCTACCTTTAAAGTATTTTTTTCTCCTTGGAGTGGACCTGGAAGTCTTATCCTCATTGAAGATCTTAGAACTTTAACAAAAATGTTGCTATTCCAAAAAGCAGAATTGTACCAGAATTCCACATTTTCCCAAATTGAGATAAATACTGCAACAGGACAATGTATGACTTTAACCTCTGATGACAAGTTAAGAAATTGTCCAAGAGATCAATATAAGCATGCATCAATGACCTGAGAACTTACAAGATTCAAACCTCATTGAAAATATAAGAAAAGGACAGAGAGCCAAGATGGTGTAGTGCAGGTAGAAATCTAGCTGAATTCTCCCATCGTTACCCTCCAAATATAAATAACAACAAAAAAATAATATAACAAATCATATTTGAAGCATCAAAACCAACAAGAGGTCAAAGGGAAATATTTTTCCCAGCAAAAGACAACTTGGGTCAGCAGGAGAGGCATGTGACACTGGTGCAGGCTCAGAGTAGCAGCACCAGTGGTGGGCCTTGGAGGCAGCTGCAACATTCACAGCAACTTTGGCAGCTCTCAGCCCAGAGATGGAAAAGGGGTCAGGCAACTAGTCAGAAAGATTACAGGAGGTACTTTGCTAGTACTGGGTATAGTTGGAGACAATTGGCAATTGTATTTCCCTTGAGCAGTTCTGGGTCATAGTTCCAGGGCAGAGAGGACTACTAGTACTTGCAGATGCAGGAAAGCAGGAGATCTGGTCAGAGTTTGGGGATCAAAAGGAGAGTTAGCACTGACAGCTGCAGAAGAGCAAGGCCTTTCTTGGGTAAAGAACAGAGCACAGATCAGGAGAGTAGTGACCACACCTCTCTCTGGATCACACCACTATTAATGCACCAAAAACTTGCAGACCTCTAGAACTCACTCTGAAAACAGCAGCACAAAAAACCTGAAGCTTATGACAATGCTACACATAGGTTATCAGAGGGCAACTTTAACATAAAGTTAAAAGTCAAAAAGTAGCCTACAAAAATGAACAACAAAAAAAGAACTTCACCTTAAAAAAACAAAAAAAAACAAAAAACAAAAACACTATTATCATGTTAGGGAAGTCCAAGGCAGAAATTCAGAAGACAATAATGTGAAAATAGCAACAAATAAAGCCTCAAAGAAAAATGCTAATTGTACCCAAGACCAATAAGAATTTCTGGAAATTCAGTTAAAGACAGAGTGGTCAAGGGAAAACTGTAAAACAGAAATGAGAGTGATTCAAGAAAATTATGAAAAGAGAATTAGTAAATTGATAAAAGAGGCCCAAACAATGCTGAAAATAAAACCTTAAAGAAAAAAAAAAAGAATTTGCCATATGGTAAAAGAAGCACAAACTTTCAATGAAGAAAATTCCTTAAAAAGTAGAAGAGGTCAAATGGAAAAGGAGGCACAAAAATTCATTAAAGACTCCTTTAAAACCAGAAAAGGCCAATTGTGAAAAGAGGTACAAAAGCTCCCTGAAGAAAATAATTTCTTAAAAATTAGAATTGGAGTAGTGAAAGCTAATGACTTCAATGAGATTTCAAGAAACAATAAAACTAAGTTAAAAATGAGAAAAAAAGAAATGTGAACTATCCCATTGGAAATACAACTGACTTAGAAAATAGACCAAGGAGAGAGATTTAAGAATTATTGAACTACTTGAAAGCCATGTTTGAAATAGAGCCAAGACATCAGATTTCAAGAAATTATCAAGGAAAAGTGACCCAATACCTTAGAACCAGGAGGTAAAATAGAAATGGAAAAAATCCACTGATAGCCTCCTGAAAAAAATCCCAAAATAAAAATCATCAGGAATATTATAGCCAAATTCCAGAGCTCCCCGGTCAAGGGAAAATATTGCAAGGGGTCAGAAAGAAACAATTCAAATTTTGCAGGATCACACTCAGAATAACACAATATTTAGCAGCTTCCATGTTAACAGAGTGAGGGGCTTAGAACATGATATTTCAGTGGACAAAGAAGCTGGTATTACAAACACGAATAAACTACCCAACAAAATGGAGTATAATCCTTCTGAGTAAAAAAAAAAGGAAATTAAAAAAAAAATTGAGAACTTCCTAGAATGTTTTTGGGAGGAGGCAATTGGGATGAAGGGACCTGCCAAGGTTCACACAACTAGTAATTGTGTGAATTCAGATTTTTTATCTCAGGTCCTCCTGATTCCAGGGCCAGTGCTTTTTCCAATGGGCCACCTAGCTGCCCTTCTTCCAAGCATTTGTAATGAAAAGACCAGAGCTGAATAGAAAATTAGACATTTAAACATAAGACTTAAGAATAAAAAGAGGAACATGCAAAAATAATCATAAGAGGCAAAATAATGTTAAGCTATATGTTCTTATATGGGAAAATGATACATGTAACTGTTAAGAATTCTATCATTATTAGGGCAGCTAGAAGGAATCTGCAAAGAGGACATGATGTAAGTCGATTACTTTGGGTGATTTACAAAAAGAAAAAAAATTAAAGGGTGACAAAAAGGAGACATTGAGAGAAGAGGAAAGGGAGAGGTAGAATTGGAAAAATTTTTCTCACTAAAAAAGAGGTAGACAAAAAAGAAATTTTATAGTTGTAGAACAGGTTGGTGGGCAATACATGAACCTTACTTTAGAACTGGTTCAAAGAGGGAAGAATACACACACACACACACACACACACACACACACACACACACACGCACACTCATTTGGGAGCAGATATCTATCTTAGTAGGGAAATAGGAGGGGAAAGAAATGAGATGTGGAGGGATGTAAAAAGGAGAGACAGGTTAATAAAATCAGTTGTTAAAAGCAAAAAAGAAAGACTATTGAGAAGGCACAAGATAAAAAAAGAGATAGAGAAGAATAAAAAAAAGAATATAGGGTGAAGGTAAAGAGACAGTAATCATAACTGTGAATGTGAATGAGATGAACTTATCCATAAAACAGAAGTAGATACCAAAATGATTAGAGACCAGAATCACAGAATATCTTGTTTACAGGAGACAAACTCAACAGAAACACACAGACAAAACCAAAATAAAGACCTGAAGCAGCACTTATTATACTCAGCTAAACTGAAAAGTTGTCAGAGGCAGCAATTATAATCTCAGATAAAGCAAAAAAGAGCAGAAATAAAAGAGATAATCAGAAAAAAACTACATTTGGTAAGAGGTACCATAGACAGTGAAGCAATATAAAATTTTTTTTCATCAAGTTTCTCTGATAAAGACCTCATTTCTCAAATATATAAGGAATTTCTAAAAATAAGATCCTTTTCCCAACTGATAGTCAAAAGATATGAACAGGTCAGAAGAAGAAATCAAAACTATGTACAGTCATATTAAAAAAATACTCTAAATCACTATTGATTAGAAAAATGCAAAATTAAAACAACTCTGAGATACCCACCTCACACTTCTCAGAATGATAAATGAGAGGGGATGAGGAGATAGGTAACCTAATAAACTTTTGGTGAAGTTTTGAATTCATCCAAACATTCTAGAGGACAATTTGGAACTCTGTGGAAAGGGCTATAAAACTCTACATACCCTTGGACTTAAAAAAAACAGCACTAGATCTTACCCACAAAACATAAAAGTGAAAGGAAAAGGACCTATATGTAGAAAAAAAATATTTATAGCAGCTCTCTTTGTGGTATGAAAGAATTGAAAATCAAGGTGTTGTTCTTCACTTGGGGAAGGCTGAACAATGCTGGCATATAAGTGTGACAGAATCATATTGTTCTGTAAGAAATGACAAAGGCAGGATGCTTTCAGGAAAAAAAAAGTGAAGCAAAATGAAGTGAGCAGAACTGGGAGATCATTGTGCACAGTAACAGCAATGCTGTAATGGTGATCAACTGAAAAGACTTTATTTGATCAATATAATCATCTAAGACAATTCCAAAGAACTGATGAAAAAATTCTATCTACCTTCAGAGAGAGAAAATTGATTGATTTTGAGTGCAAATTGAAGTATAATTTTCTTTTTTTCTTTATTTTTTATTGTGATATGGCTAACAGGGAAACATATTTTACATGATTTTACATGTATAGTTGATATCATTTGCTTTCCTTCTCAGGTAGCAGGGGAAGCGTCAGAGGGAGGGAGTTTTTTAAAAAGAAAAAATGGTAAAAATGAATAAATTAATTTTTTTAGATCTATGGATAGAATTATGGTTAGTCTTGGAAAAATGCAAAATATATACAATGTAATAAAGGTAATTTTGTGAAGAAGATTTAGACTCATATATGTGCTAAAATGTGTTCAATGTTAAATTGTTGAAGACAACTGATTGTTGTCAAGGAAGACATATAGCATATTAAAAGTATTTTAAAGTGTAAAGAGCTGAATGTTTTATTTTACAAACCAATGCAGTTCATTATTTTACTTTGTCCAAGTATATTTTTATCTTTGAGGCTTAATAGAGTACATGGTAGATAGCTAAGTGTTTTGTTTTCCTTTTTTGGTGATAGTCTTTTTTTTAAATTAGTTATTTATTTATTTTTAGTTTTCAACATTCACTTCTATAAGTTTTAAATTTTCTCCCCCTCCCTCCCAAAGAAGGCCTGCAATCTGATATAGGCTATATAGGCTCTATATATACATTCCTATTAAACATATTTTCACGTTAGTCGTGTTGTATAGAAGAATTACAACAAATGGGAGAAACCATGAGAAAGAAAAAAACAAAACAAAACAAAAAAGAACAACAAAAAAGAAAATAGTCTGCTTCTCTCTGGACTCAGACTCCATAGTTCTTTCTCTGGGTGTGGATGGCATTTTCCATCATGAATCCTTTGGCAATTCCAAAGTTCTTAAGAGAGACTTGAGAGTGTCCTTGTATCACTTCTTCTGACTGCCATGTGAGTGCTTACCCTGTGTGAATTCTTTATAAAATAGTCTTTTTGACAAGCATACCTTTTGCATTCAAACAGTGTGGCCAGCCCATCAAAGTTGTGCTCCCTGAAGCAGAGTTTGAATGCTTGGTAGTTTAGGTCTGAAAGAGGTAAAATTGAGATCCCCTGCTATTATAGTTTTACTGTCTTTTTTTTTGTCATGTAACCTCCTTTAACTTTTCCTTTAAGAATTTAGATCCTATGTCATTTAGTATATATATGTTCAATACTAATATTAATTCATTGTCTACAGCAGTGTTTCTTAAACTGTGAGTCCCAACCCCATATGGAGTCGCAAAAAATTTGGCAAAAGTAAAAGGCTTCTGAACATGTAATGACTAAAAATTCATTAAAAATCAAACACATAGTGAATCTGAGTTGTTTCTGCCAGTAGTCTGACTTCAAATCCAGTGGTCTTTCCATTAAACCAAACTGTGTCCTTCATCGTCTCTAGTTGAATCTAGTGAGAAGGCCTGCTTGATACCAGGCCTTTCTGGTCTCTTTCATGAGCATATCAACCTCAGATCCAACCTATGGTAGAAATAGATATGTGCTTGAGGCAGGGTAAAGGGACCTAGGAGCTGATCCATGGGGAATATGGCAAAGCTGGCACCAAGGGATGTCCCAGTTTAGTGAAGGGCCAGACTGAATGCCAGGCAAAGAAGGGGGGCAATGTGGCTACTCGGAGGCTGGGTTTTGCCATATTCCCCTAATGTTCTTCTATATTTTAGACCTTATCCACATGCCTCATAATGCCCAAGAATAACACCTGGAAGAACTCCTGGGGTCCTGTCAACCAAATAAACAATGAGTATTCCCAATTCCAGTGCAAGGCACTGAGGGAGACAGGAAAGTAAAACACAGGCTGCAAGAAGCTTAGAGGCCAGTGTGGGGGATGACAGTGCTTCCAGTTGTTCCGACACACAAAACAGAGAACACAAATGGTATAGAATCAATATCATAAGTATCATAGCTCACCAACATAGAGCTGGAAGGGACCATAGAGGCCACCTAGTCCAACACCTGAGATGATTAGATTCTCTTTACCCTTTAAGCAGAATATGCTCTCGCCAGTTCAGTGGCATCCCACCCAAGATTGAGGAGAATGTCTCATTGACAGCCCTGTCCTTCATAAAGACAGGGCTTTAGAAAATAAGAAGGGAAAAAAACCTTGGATTCCTCCCCCACCTCCAGATATTCATAATTGATTATTAGTAATCATTTCTTTCATACTTCATTTTACACATGAGGAAGCAGGCCCAGAGTTGTGCAGCGACATGACTGAGATCACACAGTAAAAAGCATTGGAGATCAATCTTGAACCCTGTCTTTGGATTCCATAGTCTTTCTGCTGTACCATCACTGCCTTGGAAAAGAGGAAGGTCAGTGGGGCTGGAAGTCAGAAAAGGCTTTTGTTTTTGAGGAAGTGAAATGAGAGTTCAGCCTTGAATGATGGGTAACAAAGGAGGTTCCACACCCTTCCTTTTCCTGCCAGGGCTGTGGTGACCCACCCCTAAATCTTCTCTTTTCTCTCCTGGTTCTTTGCCACTCTAAGCCCTGGCCCTCTCCACTCTCAGTTGCTGAGCATGACAGTGTTGTGCCTAGAACCCACAGACTCAAAACGGTTAGTTCTGGAAGGGGTCATCTAGGATGACCTCATTTCTCAGATAAGGAAACTGAGGCCCCCAGAGGGGCAGGGCAGGTATGGAACAAACAGTGAAAACTTCAGCTTGGTTTCCCAACTCAAGTTCAATGCTTTGTCCCCCAACCCGATGATTCCTTGGATTATTCCAAGTGCTTAAGGCTCTTCCTCAAGGGTCCCAAATAGCTTGATGTAGCCAACCCCCTGACCCGTCATCTAGGGGGAGCCAGGAGCACAGCCAGAGTCACCTGAAATGGCCTCTTCCCCTAGGGAGAGGCAGGTGTCCAACAGGGCCCGAATTCGGGCAGTCAGCGTGGGAGCTGAGCAGATTGCCTCATAGTTGGCCTGAGACAAAGCCTGGCGGAACATAAGTGTTTTAAAATGTTTTTCTTTCATTAAAGACATCATTATATCACACTGCATATGAATACAGTTGCAAAAGAAAATTGTTCCTGCTCTGAATGATGCAAAAAATTTTCAAGAATTCAAGGAATTTAATGATCTGGTTTTGGCAGCTTAACTACGAACGTCCAGAAAGGAACAGCTGGCTGACAGCTCATGTTTGCTGGGACTTAAAAAGACAACAGGAGCCGCAGAATCCAAAGACTTAATGACAGAGAGGCATGAAAGCTGCCTGTGGAGAGGATCACAAATGTTGGGGAATGTAACAATAATTTGTTGGGTTTTTTTGAAGGAAACTAAATAAATCTGAGATTTCAGTGACTGAAGAGGTGAGGGTCCACAAGATGTGAATGTTAATAGAAAACAGACTCTTACAAAAAGCAGTTTCTTTTATTGTTTCTATTTACATTCCCTAAATGCTACACTATTAGAATTAGATGTAAGATGTATGGGGTTGGAGGGTGTAAGAGGAATTGATTTCTTGATGTTTGTCTGTCAGGTAGAACTACCATGTGATACTGTGAAAATCTTTCCATTTGTATTTCTGTCTCACACACATTTTACAGGAGTTTCCCATTGAAAACCCTTTTATTACTATTCATTATTAGGGATCCAAGACTTGCCTTTATCCTCATTTGTAATGCTGAAGTTCTGAGAGATACAGCTTAAGATACTTCGAGCCAAATATAGAAAATTTATTCTCCCTATGAAGTGAGTTAAAGTCAAAATCAAGTTTAGAAAGTAGAGGAAAGCAGTTTCTGATCATCTCTAATTTGCATTATCTTGCCCCTTTTGATCTCTTGACATCTTCAAAACAAAAGATATACTCAATTAAAAAGCCACTGAACCCTAAGAATCTCCAGCCCCTAAGATAATACAAAACTTACAGTTATGCATACACTTCCATTGGTATGAAATTCTTCTACTTGCATTAAAATTTTTAAAAAATCAACTTCACTAATAAAAGACAATCAATCACCTATTTTATTTCATCTTTTCAGCAAAATTATTAGACTAGCAGAACACAGTGTGTTGTTGATATAGTGTGTCTGGATTTTAGCAAAGCATTGGTAAAGTCTTACTATTCTTGTGGATAATAACAAACATTGGAACTAGATGGAAGTTGTTAGATGGAATTAAGTAAATGATTGGATCTAAGAGTAGTCATAAAGCAGTTGATCTTGTCTTGGAAGGAGGTCCCTTATAGAATCCCTAAGATTCATCTTTCAACATATTTGGCAATAGGTTAAATGAAGGCATAAGTAGTACACTTGTAAAATTTGTAGATACTATGAAACTAATATGTTTGGTTGTAGTCCCCAGTCAGTTTGCAATTAGTACAAATAATGAATCCTATGAAGTTGTCACACATGTTTGAATTTGTACAATTCTAATGTAAATTTAGTAATTAGTTCCAGCCCAAAAGATATATGAAGTGAAAATTTGACTAATCCAACTCCTTCAGAGGATTCATTATTCTGACGATGCAGGACGTAGCTATAACTGGGTTACCTGGGGATGAGAATACAATCTCTAAAGGTTGGACAATATGCCCTGAGTTGTATAAATCCACATGCAGCTTAGTGCACTTGCTTCTGGGACTCATAACAAAATCAGAGCTTACACAGATCTACTTTATCCTGTTCTTCTTGTCTTACTCCTTGGTGACAGATAACCTTTTAATTGGATACTGAGCTGAACTTAAGCAGTGCATATAAAAGCACAAACAAATAAAATGTCTCTCTCTGTCCCTGCTGGCTTTGAGTGAAGAGAAGGAAAAAGAGAAACCAGTGATTGAGAGAATTTCTCTCCCACCTGGTAGCCATATGGTTGGCTATGAACACATTTACAGTCTTCTCTTTCTGTAGTGATCCCTCCTCCCCTAGATTTTAGGTTAATGATATTATAGATGAAATGTTAAAAGAACAGGACTTATAAACTTTTATGCATCAAGAAATACATCAGAATTCTAGCTACAGAGGAGGCTGGTAGTAGCAACAACAGCCAGGCCCATCGAGGAACTGTTCTGGGCTGGATCTGACTCAAACTAGTGCTTGGGTTTTTAGGTTTGATTTTGGAACAAAATGAGATACTCTTAAAGTCATTCAATGGTTAACAAAACAATGTATTTAGATAGAACATGATAAGGATACCCAACAATGATAGATAGGCATAGAGGACATTTTGAACAGATTGAATTGAGCAAAGCTCCTATTCCAGAAATACCTGTTGTGCATCCATGCATCAGCATACTCCTGGAGCTCCTCTTGGGTTCTTTGTTCTTGGGCAAAGAAGAAGTCATTGATCATCTTAACTTAATCCTCTGAACCAAATGAGTCTAGAGGGAGATACAATTACCTTTTAAGGAAAATTATCCTAACTTGCATAGAGAAGGGTTTAGGATATGGCTTTTAAAACGGGAGCTAGCCATAAGGAACAAATTGCATCACCCATTCCACAAACAAATAGATTGATTAGTGGAGGCACCAAGGAAGTAACTCTTCTGTTGACGATGCTCCGCCAAGAAGCTAAAATTCTTGGGTGAATGCCAGGTAGTCACTATTTCATCTCAGTCAACTCTCCCCAAGTGTTAAGGTACAAAATAGAGTATTTCCCTGCTTAGGAGATGCTTTTTCCTTAGGTTCTCACTATATATTTCCAGTAAATATCACTCTATAAATAATGTAATTTATATTCGTTTGCTAGGCTTTTGAGGAGAGAATATGAATTAAAATAATATTGTAGCAACATTCACTAGTAATGATGATGTGAAGATGCAACAATGGTTAGTAATACAGGGATACATTAACTGGTAAAACATATAGATGGGGAAAAATGCAGCACTTGAGGCTTGTGAGCTATGGTATCAGAGAAAGCTACTTCTAATATCACAAAGTCACCCATGGAATCCATGGAATCCTATGTCACTCTGGGCAAGTCACTGAAGTGCCATCTGCCTCAGTTTGTTCATCTCTAAAATGGAAAGAATAATAGCAGTCACCTCAGAATTACTGTGAGAATCAGATATGCACATACAGATACATATATACAGACATACATCCACACATATGTTGCTTAACCCAGTGCTTGGCACATGGGAGATGCTTAATAAATGTTATATCCTGAGGAACAGACAGACTTCATTATAATCTGGAAAGATTTATATGAACTGATGCTGAGTGAGGGAGCAGAACCAGGAGATACACGCTTACAACACACAGTATCTATAGGACTAACTTTGATAGATTGACTCCTCTCATGAATACAAGTTCAAAGACAGCTCCAAAAGACTCACATAGAAAAGCTATGCACATCCAGAGAAAGAATTATGGAGTCTGAATGCAGATTGAAGAAAACTATTTGCTGTCTTCTTTTTCCTTCTCTTTTGCTTTCATTTCTCCTTTCTCCTGATTCATTCCATTGTTATAATTCTTCTTTACAACTTGACTATTATGCAATAAGTTCAATGTGATGGTATACATAGAACCTACATTGGATTACATGCCATTTTGGGGGGAGGTGGGAAGAGAGGGAGGAAGAAAAAATTTGAACTCAAAAACTTGTGGAACCGAATGTTGTAAAATAAAAATAAAAAATAAATTTATTTAAAAAAAGACATGTTATTTCCTTTTCTTATTACTTAATATGAGTGTAGATTAAGAGAGTGAACAGAGATCCTACATGCACTACAATAGGATTACCGATTAATGTTGAAAGGGACCTTAAAGATCATTGAAACATAATGGAAGGGGTGGAGCCAAGATGGCAGAGTAAAAGCAGGAACTTGCTTGAACTGTCCCCCAAATGCCTCCATATTAATGTACAAAATGACTCTAAACAAATTCTAGAGCTACAGAACACACAAATGACACAAGAGGCAGGACTCCAGAGTAGGACATCCTGGAAGGTCAACAGAATTTCAATAGCACAGTGATGGGAGTGGAGTGCAGCGCAGTGTGCACCACACCAGCACAGACTGGGCAAGAGCAGAACCGGTGGACCCAGGACTAAGGTTATTGAATCACTGGCAGCTGTGGCAGTTTCCAGACTTCTCAACCCACAAGCTCCAAAGACAACTGGCAGGTCAGTGGGAAAACTCTTTTGGACCTGGGTGAGAGAAAGCATGGTCTGGCCCCAGCCCCAGGGCGGAAGAAATGGTGGCAGCTGTGGGAGGCAGCAGCAGCTGCTTTTGGAGCTACAGGCCCATAGACAGTGGGGGGATCAAATGGCTGATCAGAGCAGGAGTACAGGGATCTCGTTCCTGGTTCTGAGGCAAGATTCTCTTCCTTTGTCCTACCTGGATCTGGATCATAGTGCCTGGGTGGCAGTCCGGAGGCGAGGAGGAGCAGCTGGTATGGCAGAGCTGATGGTGACTTTGGAGAGGGAGTCCTCTTAGCAGTTCCAAGGCAGAAAAGCGTGGCTACCCACAGGCCAGAGGACAGGCCAGTACTTCTCCTTGGATCATACCACCTCAGAAGAACTGAAAATTTACAGGTGCCTAAAAGTAGCTCTGAAAACAGCTGTGCAAAACCCCTGAAGTTTGGAACAGAGCACTCTTCACTCTGGAAGCAGAGTCATCCCTTGACAAAGAGCTCAAAATTGAAGAAATTGGCTGAGAAAATGAGCACGACAACATGAAAAAACTCAGACTCCAGAATTTTACTTTGGTGACAAAGAAGATCAAAACATACAACCAGAAGAAGACAACAATGTCAAAGATCTTACATCAAAGTCCTCCCAGAAAAAATATGTATTGGTCACAGGCCATGGAAGAGCTCAAAAAGGATTTTGAAAATCAAGTAAGAGAAGTAGAGGAAAAATTGGGAAAATAAATGAGAGTGATGCAAGAAAATAATGAAAAACAAATCAACAGCTTGCCAAAGCCCCCCCCCCCCATATTGAAGAAAATAACACCTTGAAAATAGACTAACCCAAATGGCAAAAAAGCTCCAAAATGCCAATGATGAGAATGCCTTAAAAAGCAGAAATGACTAAATGGAAGAGGAAGTCCAGAAGCTCACTGAAGAAAAACAGTTCTTTAAAAATCAGAATGCAGCAAATGGAAGCTAATGACTTTATGAGAAATCAAGTATAAAATGGAACCAAAAGAATGAAAAATAAAGAAGATAATGCGAAATATCTCATTGGAAAAAACACTGTCCTGGAAAATAGATCCAGGAGAGATCATTTAAAATTATCTGACTACCTGAAAGCCATGATTAAAAAAAGAGCCTAGACATCATCTTTCAAGAAATTATCAAGGGAAATTTACCTGATAGTCTAGAACTAGAGGGTAAATAGAAATTGGAAAGAATCCATTGATCGCCTCTTAAAAAAGATCCCAAAAGGAAAACTGCTAGGAATATTGTAGTCAAATTCCAAAGTTCCCAGGTCATGGAGAAAATATGGCAAGCAGCCAAAAAGAAACAGTTTGAGTATTATGGAAACATGAACAGTATAACAGAAGAACTAGCAACTTCTACATTAAGGGACTGAAGGGCTTGGAATATGATATTCCAGAGGTCAAAAGAGCTAGGATTAAAACCAAGAATCACCTACCTAGAAAAACTGAGTATAATACTTCAGGGCAAACAATGGATTTTGATGAAATGGAGAAATTTCAAGCATTCTTAATGAAAAGACCAGAGCTGAATAGAAAATTTGACTTTCAAATACAAGAATCAAGAGAAGCATGAAAAGGTAAACAGGAAAGAGAAATCATAAGGGACTTATTAAAGTTGAACTATTTACATTCCTTCATGGAAAGAAGATATTATAGTTCATTAGATCTTTCTCAGTATTAAAGTAGGGAATATATATATATATATATATATATATATATATATATATATATATATATATATATATATATATATAGAGAGAGAGAGAGAGAGAGAGAGAGGGCACAGGGTGAGGATTTGATTATGAAATATCTAAAAAAATTAAGATGTGAGAGAGGAATATATTGGGAGAAGAAGAAATGGAGATATAGAATAGCATAATTATCTGACATAAAAGAGTCAAAAAAGCAGTATTAATGGAAGGGAAGAGGGGTGATGAAAGGGAATGAGTGAACTTTGCTCTCATTGGATTTGGCTTAAGGAGGGAATAACATACACACTCAGTGGATATCTCACTTTATAGGAAAGTAGGGGAGAAGGGGAGAAGAGGAAGGGGGAAGATAGAAGGGAGAGCAACATGGGACAGAGGGTTGTCAGAAGCAAACACTTTTGAAAAGAGACAGGGTCAAAGGAGAAAATAGAATGGCAGTGTGATAGGATGGAGAAAATATTGTCTTTCACAATATGACTATTATGGAAGTGTTTGGCATAATGAAACATGTGTAACCATATTAAATTGCTTGCCTTCTCAATGAGGGTGCAATGGGGAGGGAAGAAGGGATGAGAATTTGGAACTCAAACTTTTAAGACAAATTGTTAAAAGTTGTTTTACATGCAGCTAGGAAACAAGATATATGGGCAATGGGGTATAGAAATCCATCTTGCCCTACAAGAAAGTGAGGGTGGGAAAGGATAAAGGTGGGGTGGGGTGATATAAAGGAGGACAGAATGGGGAAAGAGCTAATCAGAATACATGACCTCCTGGGGTGGGAGTGGGGAGTGATGGGGAAAAATTTGTAAGTAAACTTTTGTGAAAATGAATGTTGAAACTAAAAATAAATAATTTAATCAAAAAAAGGAAAAATAAAGGAAACTGAGCTTTGATTGAAGGTCCTTTGATTATAAATCTGTCTCTCTTTCCACTATTTTACTTCTGGTTGCAGATTAAGAGTCTTGATTCAAAAAAATACAAATGGACAATATGCAGAAACCAAAGTAAACAAGATTATATTAAAATGGATAAATAGAATTGCCTTTCTGTCCCAAGAAAACCTTCACAACTATAAAATGGGGAAACATTGTTAGACATAATTCCTATGAAAAGATGTTGGTGTTTAGTGGCCTAACAGGCATATAAGAGTCAATTGTGTCCTACGACATACAAAAAGATTGCATTAAGAAAGAATGGATCACAGAATGCAGGAAGCCATAGCCCTCATAACATATCTTGGTAAGACCACACTGGAATATTTTGTTTAGGTGTGGGAAACATGTTTTATCAAAAACACTGACAAACTAGTTTAATAAGAAGTAATGACACAAGGGCTGAAAAGCAGGGACTAGCGTGAGCTCCCTGCTGAGTCCCTCCAAAAACCTATAAAATGGCTCTGCACCAATTCTAGAACGGCAGAACCCACAAAAGAGCAGAGTGAAGCAGGGCTGCAGCCCAGGACAGCCTGGATGGTCTCTGGGTTAGGTCTACCCCGCATGGAGCTGGGAGCAGAACAGAGCAGAGTAGAGCACAGTGTGGGTTTTGCGGACCAACCAGACCAGGAGGTGGTGTGGAGCATGCCCCTAGCACCCTGAATCAATGAGCTGCAACAGTTACCAGACCTCTCAACCCACAAACACCAAAGATAACAGAGAAGGTTAGTTGGAAAAGCTGCCTGAGTGGAAGGAGTTTGGGTTGGGCTACTGCCCCAGGGGCAGCAGAGGTGGGGCAGGTACAAAACTACAGCTGCAGTTGCTTCTAGCCCCAGGCCCACCTGGTGGGAGGAATTAAGTGACAGATCAGAGCAGGAGTGAAGAGCCTGCTGAAGATCTAAGTTCAGTCCAGGTTTGGGGTTCTTGGGGAAGGAAGAGTGCTGATGTTGCAGAGCTGGCACATGCTCCCCAAGCTTGGAAACATAGAACTCTTTAGTCTCCAATCAGTCATACCCCTACCAAAAACTCAAGGGTGAGGTTAGCTGGTTGGGAATATGGCCAGGCAATGAAAACGCACCCAGATTCAGTATCAGACTTTGGAATCTTACTTTGGTGACATAGAAGACCAAAACATACATCCAGAAGAAGTCAACAAAGTCAAAGAGCCTACAAAAAAAGCCTCCAAGAAAAATATGAACTGGTCTCAGGCCATGGAAGAGCTCAAAAAGGATTTGGAAAAGCAAGTTAGAGAAGTAGAGGAAAAATTGGAAGAGAATTGAGAAAGATGAGAGAAAACCATGAAAAACAAATCAATGACTTGCTAAAGGAGACCCCAAAAAAATGCTGAAAAATACACCGAAGAAAACAACACCTTAAAAAGTATACTAAGTCAAATGGCAAAAGAGCTCCAAAAAGCCAATGAGAAGAACGCCTTGAAAGGCAGAATTAGCCAAATGGAAAAGCAGGTCCAAAAGACCACTGAAGAAAATACTACCTTAAAAATGAGATTGGAGCAAGTGGAAGCTAGTGATTTTATGAGAAATCAATATATTATAAAACAGAACCAAAGTAATGAAAAAATGGAAGACAATGTGAAATATCTCATTGGAAAAACCACTGACCTGGAAAATAGATCCAGGTGAGATAATTTAAAAATTATTGGACTATCTGAAAGCCATGATCAAAAAAAGAGCCTAGATATCATCTTTCAAGAAATTATCAAGGAGAACTGCCCTGATATTCTAGAGCCACAGGCAAAATAGAAATTGAAAGAAGCCATCGATCACCTCCTCAAATAGATTCCAAAAAGAAATCTCCTAGGAATATTGTTGCCAAATTCCAGAGCTCCCAGATCAAGGATAAAATACTGCAAGCAGCCAGAAGAAACAATTTGAGTATTGTGGAAACACAATCAGAATATCCAAGATCTAGCAGCTTCTATATTAAGAGATCGAAGGGCTTGGAATACGATATTCTGGAGGTCAATGGAGCTAGGATTAAAACCTAGAATCACCTACCCAGCAAAACTGAGTATCATGTTCCAAGGCAAAATATGGATTTCAATAAAATAGAGGACTTTCAAGCTTTCTCAGTGAAAAAGACCAGAACTGAATAGAAAATTTGACTTTCAAACACAAAATCAAGAGAAGCATGAAAAGGTAATCAAGAAACGGAAATTGCAAGGGACTTACTAAAGTTGAAGCTGTTTTGTTTACATTCCTACATGGAAAGATGATGTGTATGATTCATGAGACCTCAGTATTAGGGTAGTTGAAGGGAATATGCATATATATATATGTTTATGTATATATATGTGAATGTGTATGTATATATCTATGTGTATAAGTATGTATGTGTATGTGTGTGTGCATATATATATATGTGTTTATATATATATATATAGATATATATATATGTAAAAGAGAGAGAGCAGACACAGGGTGAGTTGAAGATGAAGGGAAGATATCTAAAAGAAATAAAATGAAAAGGGATGAGAGAGCAACATACTGAGAGAGGGAGATAGGGAGAGACAGAATGGGGTGGATTATCTCGCATAAAGGTGGCAAGAGGAAGCAGTTCTGGGGGAGGAGGGGAGAGGGCAGGTGAGGGGGGAATGAGTGAACCTTGCTCTCATCAGATTGGCCTGAGGGGGCATACCATACATACTCAATTGGGTATCTTACCCCACAGGAAAGAAGAGGGAGGAAGATAAAAAAAAATAAAAGGGGGGGGATGATGGAGGAGAGGGCAGATGTGGGTGGAGGTAATCAAAACAAACACTTGGAAAGGGGACAGGGTCAGGGAGAAAATTCAATAAAGCAGGATGGGTTGGGAAGGAGCAAAATGTAGTTAGCCTTTCACAACATGAGTATTGCGGAAGGGTTATACATAATGATACATGTGTGGCCTAGGTTGAATTGCTCAACTTCTTAGGGAGGGTTGGTGGGAAGGGAAGAGGGGAGAGAATTTGGAACTCAAAGTTTTAAAATCAGATGTTCAAAAACAAAAAAAGTTTTTGCATGCAACTAAAAAATAAGATGCACAGGCAATGGGGCGTAGAAATTTATCTTGCCCTACAAGAAAGGAAGGGAAAAGGGGATGAGAGGGGAGGGGGGTGATAGAGGGGAGGGCTGACTGGGGAACAGGGCAACCAGAATAGAAGCCATCTTGGAGTTGGGGGGAGGGTAGAAATGGGGAGAAAATTTGTAATTCAAACTGTTGGAAAATCAATGCTGAAAACCAAATATGTTAAATAAATTTAAATTAAAAATTAAAAAAAAAAACAAAAAACCAAGAATCACCTACCCAGCAAAACTGAATATCATGCTCCAAGGCAAAATATGGATTTTCAATAAAATAGAGGACTTTCAAGTCTTCTCAGTGAAAAGACCAGAGCTGAATACAAAATTTGACTTTCAAACACAAGAATCAAGAGAAGCATGAAAAGGTAATCAAGAAAAAGAAATTTCAAGGGACTTACTAAATTTGAACTGTTTTGTTTACATTCCTACATGGAAAGATGAATTGTATGATTCATGAGATCTCAGTATTGGTGTAGCTGAAGGGAATATTCATATATATATATATATGTTTATGTATATATATGTATATGTGAGTGTATATGTATGTATATATATGTGTGTATATATATATATGTATAGATATATTATATATCTATACATATATACAGAGAGAGAGAGAGAGAGAGAGAGAGAGAGGGCACAGGGTGAGTTGAAGATGAAGGGAAGATATCTAAAAGAAATAAAATCAAATTAAGGGATGAGAGAGTTATATATTGAGAGAGGGAGATAGGAAGGGATAGAATGGAGTATATTATCTCACATAAAAGTGGCAAGAAAAAGCAGTTCTGTAGGAAGGGAAGAGAAGACAGGTGAGGGGGAATGAGTGTATCTTGCTCTCATCAGATTTGACTTGAGGAGGGAATACCATACATACTCAATTGGGTAACTTACCCCACAGGAAAAAAGGGGGAAGAAGAAGATAAAAAACAGGGGGGATGATAGAAGGGAGGGCAGATGTGGGTGGAGGTAATAAAAAACCAACACTTTCGAAAGGGGACAGGGTCAAGGGAGAAAATTCAATAAAGGGGGATAGGTTAGGAAAGAGGAAAATATAGTGAGTCTTTCACAACATGAGTATTGTGGAAGGGTTATACATAATGATATGAATGTGGCTTATGTTGAATTGCTTGACTTCTTAGGGAGGGTGGGTGGGAAGGGAAGAGGGGAGAGAATTTCCAACTCAAAGTTTTAAAAACAGATGTTCAAAAACAAACAAAAAAAAAGTTTTTGCATGCAACTAGAAAATAAGATACACAGGCAATAGGGCGTAGAAATTTATCTTGCCCTACAGGAAAGGAAGGGAAAAGGGGATGGGAGGGGATGAGTGGGGTGACAGAAGGCAGGGCTGACTGGGGAACAGGGCAACCAGAATATACACCATCTTGGAGTGGGGAGGAGGGGAGAAATGGGGAAAAAATTGTAATTCAAACTCTTTTGAAAATCAATGCTGAAAACTAAATATATTAAATAAAAAAGGTATTATTGAACTTCAAAAAAAAGAAGTAATGACACAAGCCTGATCTTGAAATATTTGAAGGACTATTACATAGAAGAAATATCAGTTTTGTTTTGCTTGGCTTCAGAGGACACAAAGAGGAGCTATGGGTTTAAGTTGCAAAAGGGAAAAGTTAGGTTTCTCGTAAGGAGGGCAAACAGTCCCATCAATTAGGTGCATTCAAAAGTAGGATGGTCATCCTTAGACCTAGTAGGTTCCCTTTATTAGACGTCTTTAAATGAAGACTGCATGACTAATTGAGGATATTATAGAGAGGATTCTTTGTCAGGCATGGGCTACATTAGATGGTCTCTGATTCTTTCCAACAGTGACATATTGTTATTCTGCACCAAAGGGTATTCTATGAACTATCTGTTACCTCTTTAGCGAGGGTAGATGAATTTTAATCTTCATTATTATTATTTTTATTTCAAATCTGGGCTTATCACTTTTACCAGTGTTTACTTCAGTTTCATTTATCTCTTGGTTCCTAAAGAGCGAGTTCTAGAGGTCTGCAAGTTTTTGGTGCATCCATAGTGGTGTGATCAAGAGAGAGGTGTGGTCACTACTCTCCTGATCTGTGCTCTGTTCTTTACCCAAGAAGGGCCTTGCTCCTTTGCAGCTGTCAATGATAACTCTCCTTTTGATCCCCAAACTCTGACCAGATCCCCCGCTCTCCTGCATCTGCGAGTACTAGTGGTCCTCTCTGCCCTGGAACTATGACCCAGAACTGCTCAAGGGAAACACAATTGCCAATTGTCTCCAGCTATACCCAGTACTAGCAAAGTACCTCCTGTAATCTTTCTGACTAGTTGCCTGACCCCTTTTCCATCTCTGGGCTGAGAGCTCCCAAAGTTGCTGTGAATGTTGCAGCTGCCTCCAAGGCCCACTACTGGTACTGCTACTGTGAGCCTGCACCAGTGTCACATGCCTCTCCTGCTGACCCAAGTTGTGTTTTGCTGGGAAAAATATTTCCCTTTGACCTCTTGTTGGCTTTGATGCTTCAAATATGATTTGTTATGTGTGATCTGAATACAACTTCTTTGGACCTTAGTTTCCACCTTTGTGAAATTGGAACAATATGTACAGATCACACATGCATATGTGTGCACAGTGCATATGTATAAGAAATAAGGCTTGAACTGAAGCTATATTACAAAATCTAGTAATTATGCTATTAACCATGCTGACTCATATTCATTCAAGTTTTTGAAATAACAAAAAGATGAAGTCTATAAGCAAATATTATACATTCTCAGGATCAGTGCTTTGATTTATTTAATGTGTATATTTTATAAACAGACTTCAGTGAGAATATAATTATCATGCTGACAATAATAAGAAAAAATAAATGAAAGAATCAAGGAAAGGGGAGGTTGTGTCTTTAATTAAAAGTTGGGAAAATAGAGCCAAAATAACATGTGCCCTAACTTCAGAATTATTTTGATACTGTTTTTAATATGTGTGTATACATACCTACACACAAATATATATATATATATATATATATATATATATGTTTCAAATTCTCTCCCCCCACCCACTTAGAGGGAAAGCAATGCAATATCATCTATATATGTGAAGTCATCCAAAATATATTTCCATATATTAGCCATGTGAAGAAGAAGAGGAAGAGGAAGAAGAAAAGGAAGAAGAAGAAGAAGAGGAAGAAGAAGAGGAAGAAGAAGAAGAAGAAGAAGAAGAAGAAGAAGAAGAAGAAGAAGAAGAAGAAGAAGAAGAAGAAGAAGAAGAAGAAGAAGAAGAAGAAGAAGAAGAAGAAGAAGAAGAAGAAGAGGAAGAAGAAGAGGAAGTGGAGGAGGAGGAAGAGAAGGAGGAGGAGGAGGAAAAAGAGGAGGAGGAAGAAGAGCAAGAGGAAGAAGGAAGAAATATAAAGAGGAAGAAAAAAATGCTTCAATCCGTATGTATTCAGAGTTCATCAGATTTCTCTCTGGATGTGGATAGCATTTTTCCTCATGAGTCATTTGGAATTGTCTAAGGATCATTATATTTATCAGTGTAGCTAAGTCTTTCACAGTTAGTCACTGTTACAATATTGCTATTACTGTGTGCAATGTTCTTCTGGTTCTGTTCACTTTACAATGCATCAGTTCATATAAACTTCCCAGGTTTTTCTGAAACCATTCAACTCATAATTTATTATAGCATAATAGTATTCCATCACAATTATATACCACAACTTGTTCAGACATTCCTTAATTGATGGACATCTCCTAATTTCCAATTCGTTGCTGTCATAATAAAAGTTGCTATGAATATTTTTGTACAAATAGGTCCTTTCTCTTTTTTTGATCTCTTTGAGATATAGACTTAGTAGTAGTATTGCTGGGACAAAAATGTGCACAGTTTTAGTGCCCTTTGGGTATAGTTCCAAATTGTTCTCCAGAATGGTTGGACCAATTCACAACTCCACCAATAGTGCAATAGTTTCCCAATTTTTCCATATCTGCCACAGCATTTGTTATTTCCCTTTCATGTCGTGCTAGGGAATCTGATAGGTGTGATATGGTACATCAGAATTGGTTTAATTTGCATTTCTGTAATCAAGAATGATTTAGAGCATTTTTATACAATAACTCATTGTATAATGATAACTCATTTCTCCTTCTGAAACTGACTGTCCTTTGACCCTTTAATAATTGAGGAATTGCTTATATTTTTATAACAATTTTTAACGTTTGGAGAGTAGATTTTATTTTTATTAATTTACTCATTTCTCTATATATTTGAGAAATAAGGCCTTTATCAAAGAAACTTGCTTTAAAAAATTTTCATAGTTTTGTTTACTGTTTCCTTCTACCTTATTTTCCTATTTATATTATCTTCTGTCTCCTTTCACTGTATCCTTTCACAAAGGTGTTTTGCTTCTAAATAGTGCCTCCACCAAACCACCCTCTTTACTGTCAGCCCCTCCCATCCCTTCTCCTAATGCCTTCCTCTCCTGTTTTACTGGAGGGCAAGACAGATTTCTATTTCCTCTTTGAGCCAATTCCAATGAGAATTTGTTTCAAGTGCCCCCCCCATCTTCCTCATCTTCACCTCCACTGTCTCTTGTCTCTTTAATGTGAGATAATTTACCCCATTCTATCTCTCCTTTCCCCTTTCTCCCATTGTATCCCTCTTTCTCACCTCTTAATTTGTTTTCATTAAGCTATCATCCCATCATAGTCAACTCACATCCATGATTTCTCCATATATGCTCCTTCTAACTGCCCTAATAATGAGAAAGTTCTTGGAAGTTACAAGTATCACTTTTTCATGTAAAAATATAAATAGTTAAACCTTATTGAATACCTTATAATTTCTCTTTCCTGTTTACCTTTTTATGCTTAATTTAAGTCTTGTATTCGAAATAAGAAACAATACTAGATTTTTTATTTAGCTTTGGTCTTTTTATCAAGAATGCTTGAAAGGTCTCTATTTCATTAAATATTTTTTTCAGGAAAAAAATACAATGGGTTTTGCTGGAGAGGTGATTCTTTGTTGTAACCCTAGCTCTTTTGCCCTCTGTAATATCACATTCCAATCTTTCTGGTGCTTTAATGTAGAAGCTGTTAAATCCTTTGTTGTTCTGACTATGCTTCCCTGATATTTGAATTATTTCTTTCTAGCTATTTGCAATATTTTCTTCTTGACATGGGAATTCTGGTATTTGGCTATAATATTCCTGGTGGTTTTAATTTTGGGATCTCTTTTAGGAGGTGATTGGTGGATTTTTTCAATTTCTATTTTACTTTCTGATTCTAGGATATGAGGACAGATTTTCTTAGTGATTTCTTAAAAGATGAAGTCTAAACTTTTTCTCTTATCATGTCTTTCAAGTATTCAATAAATCTTAAATTACTTCTCTTCAATCTATTTTCCAGCACTTTTATTTTCTGATGAGATATTTCACACTTTCTTCTTTTGATTTTTTTGTTTTTGGTTCTTGGTTTCTCACAAATTCATTAGCTTCTACTTACCCAATTCTAATTGTTAAGGAATTATTTTCTTCAGTAAGATTTGTAGCTCTTTTTTCTATTTGCTCAATTCTCCTTTTTTAAGAAGTTCAGTGAATTTTTGGGCCTTTTTTACTGTGATGGGCAATTATGTTTTTTTAAATATTTATTTTTATTTTTAGTTTACAACAGATGGTTCTACATAATTTTGAGTTCCAGATTTTCTCCCCTCCCTCCCCCCTCCCTTTCCAAAATGGCATGGAATCTCATATAACTACCACGAATGACTTCACATTGAATTAATTTATACACTAGTCAAGTTGCGGAGAAGAATTATGACCACAGAATTGAATCATGAGAAAGAAGAAACAGAACAAAAAAAAACCCCAAAAACATAAAACAAAAGAGAAGAGAAAAAGGCGAGCAGGAAGTGTGCCTCAATCTGCATTCATATTTCGTAGTCATCACTGAACAACAATAACAAACTGTATGTTGAATCATGTTTCAAAGAATTGCTCCCCAGTTGTATTATCAAGCTGCAGTCAGATACTCAAATCCAGTGAGTGTATGGTTTTAAACATCTGCATCATGACTAACAGAGAGGAAATTATGATGAATAATGAGATAAGACTTAGGGGTTCACATGGGGAAGCAAAAGTCATGTGAAAATGATAAAATGAAACTTTAAGTTTACATAGTGTCAATAATAGATAATAAGAAACAATACTAGAATATTGACAAATGGAAATTATTAATTCTAATATTGATAGTTTTAATGATCACCTAAAATCATATATAATTTCAATCTGATGCTCGGAACTGTTATACATACTGTTAACAGAACTGTTAACATACTGTTAAAACTCCCACATACCTTCGAACCATTCATCTATTTATCTTCCCAGAATCCACTACCACTTCTGTTTATCTCTCAGTATGTTATACATTATAGAATTTGATGAATTAATCAGATGATTTTAATTCTGTGACCTTAAATATACTTAAGCAGCAATGACACACACCACACACAGGAATCAAAAGACCTTATTTGTTAAGCAAGTGTCTTAGTGATTCAATTAAAATTACATTTTTCTTTGTTAGTGACTATCAATCTGACACTAATCAGAAAATTCCCTGCTAATGAAAAGGGCAATAGGAGAGAAACAACATGTAGAGTTGTTCAATTAATTGCTCTCTCCCAACAGAATATGTTTTATTTTGTCATAAAATAGCAATTTTATATGAATTATAAAGGAAGAAGATGACTCAAAGAGAGCAGAGGATTTGTCATTGAAAGAGTATATGCTTCATAACATACTCTCAAATAATATGTTTTTCATTCAATCACAAAAATGCTTAAATAACTCATTTACTATAGCTTTGTATTGTATGTTTCCAATTTGATTTTTATATATTTTATGCTTATTAGCAACTCCATCTCTAATTTTAGAGTTCGTCCCTCCCTCGTTCTATGGCTCCAAAATAAAAGGAACCAGAAAAAGTCATATTTAAAGGTGATATAACTTACTTTCTATTATTTCTGCTAGCATACTGTTTGGGTATAAAATGGATGAATAAGTTTGAGAGTAATCTGTGCAATTTAAGGAAAACCTAATTAGAATATGTAATTTCTCTGCAAAACTTTCTACCAAGAAAGCTTGAAAGGCAACATTTAAATATACTCTGAGTCTATGTAGTTGAAGAAAAAACAAAATTTGAAATGAAGATGGGAATAAGATTTTAAATGATGTAATCTCCAAAGAGAACCAGCAATCACAGTCTAATATCCTCATATTGCTCTAGATAATGAAACATTAAGCTGAAGATAATAAGATTTCTTTCCACAGGATAGTCTGCAGCATAGTTAAACTCACGAACGAACAGATGAAGTGTTTTATATAGGCAAAGGGTAATGTGTCAAGGTTCTTAAGGAAAAAAAAAAACTCCATTTAGCATGTATTTAATAGACCTCAAGATTAAAATATTTATGTGAGAATATGACAACAATCTGTAATGCGTATTTATGATCAATAAATTTGAAGTCCAGATTTATTTTTTTTTTGGTTTATTTTTTATTTTTTTTTTTATTTTTTATTTATTTATTTTTTTTTAAATGCAATTTATTTCTTTAACATATTTGGTTTTCAGCATTGATTTTCACAACAGTTTGAATTACAAATTTTCTCCCCATTTCTGCCCTCCCCCCCCACTCCAAGATGGCGTATATTCTGGTTGCCCTGTTCCCCAGTCAGCCCTCCCCTCTATCACCCCCCTCCCCTCTCATCCCCTTTTCCCTTCCTTTCTTGTAGGGCAAGATAAATTTCTACGCCCCATTGCCTGTGTATCTTATTTTTTAGTTGCATACAAAAACTTTTTTTGTTTTTGAACATCTGATTTTAAAACTTTGAGTTCTAAATTCCCTTCCCTCTTCCCTTCCCACCCACCCTCCCTAAGAAGTTGAGCAATTCAACCTAGGCCACACATGTATTATTATGTATAACCCTTCCACAATACTCATGTTGTGAAAGGCTAACTACATTTTGCTCCTTCCCAACCCATCCCGCTTTATTGAATTTTCTCTCTTGACCCTGTCCCCTTTCCAAAGTGTTTGTTTTGATTACCTCCACCGCCATCTGTCCTCCACTCCATCATCCCCCCACCTTTTATTTTTTTTTTATCTTCCTCCCTCTTCTTTCCTGTGGGGTAAGATACCCAACTGAGTATGTATGGTATGCCCCCTCAGGCCAAATCTGATGAGAGCAAGGTTCATTCATTCCCCCCTCACCTGCCCTCTCCCCTCCTCCCCCAGAACTGCTTCCTCTTGCCACCTTTATGCGAGATAATCCACCCCATTCTATCTCTCCCTATCTCCCTCTCTCAGTATGTTACTCTCTCATCCCTTAATTTCATTTTATTTCTTTTAGATATCTTCCCTTCATCCTCAACTCACCCTGTGTCTGCTCTCTCTCTTTTACATATATATATATACACATACATACACATACATACATATACACATAGATACATACATACATACACATTCACTTATATATATACTTAAACATATATATATATATATATATATATATGCATATATATATATATGCATATTCCCTTCAACTACCCTAATACTGAGGTCTCATGAATCATACTCATCATCTTTCCATGTAGGAATGTAAACAAAACAGTTCAACTTTAGTAAGTCCCTTGCAATTTCCGTTTCTTGATTACCTTTTCATGCTTCTCTTGATTTTTGTGTTTGAAAGTCAAATTTTCTATTCAGTTCTGGTCTTTTCACTGAGAAAGCTTGAAAGTCCTCTATTTTATTGAAAGTCTATATTTTGCCTTGGAACATGATACTCAGTTTTGCTGGGTAGGTGATTCTAGGTTTTAATCCTAGCTCCATTGACCTCCGGAATATCGCATTCCAAGCCCTTCGATCTCTTAATGTAGAAGCTGCCAGATCTTGGGTTATTCTGATTGGGTTTCCACAATACTCAATTTGTTTCTTTCTGGCTGCTTGCAGTATTTTCTCCTTGATCTGGGAGCTCTGGAATTTGGCAACAATATTCCTAGGAGATTTCTTTTTGGGATCTATTTGCAGAGGCGATCGATGGATTCTTTCAATTTCTATTTTGCCCTGTGGCTCTAGAATATCAGGGCAGTTCTCCTTGATAATTTCCTGAAAGATGGTATCTAGGCTCTTTTTTTGATCATGGCTTTCAGGTAGTCCAATAATTTTTAAATTATCTCTCCTGGATCTATTTTCCAGGTCAGTGGTTTTTCCAAGGAGATATTTCACATTGTCTTCCATTTTTTCATTACTTTGGTTCTGTTTTATAATATCCTGATTTCTCATAAAGTCACTAGCTTCCACTTGCTCCAATCTAATTTTTAAAGTAGTATTTTCTTCAGTGGTCTTTTGGACCTCCTTTTCCATTTGGCTAATTCTGCCTTTCAAGGAATTCTTCTCCTCATTGGCTTTTGGAGCTCTTTTGCCATTTGAGTTAGTCTATTTTGTAAGGTGTTGTTTTCTTCAGTGTATTTTTCAGTATTTTTTTGGGTCTCCTTTAGCAAGTCATTGACTTGTTTTTCATGGTTTTCTCGCATCCTTCTTATTTCTCTTCCCAATTTTTCCTCTACTTCTCTAACTTGCTTTTCCAAATCCTTTTTGAGTTCTTCTATGGTCTGGGGCCAGTTCATGTTTTTCTTGGAGGCTTTGGTTGTAGGCTCTATGACTTTGTTGTCTTCTTTAGGCTGTATGTTTTGGTCTTCTTTGTCACCAAAGAAAGAATCCAAAGTCTGAGACTGAATCTGGGCGCGTTTTCGCGTCCTGGCCATATTCCCAACTAACTAACTTGACCCTTGAGTTTTTCAGTGGGGTATGACTGCTTGTAGATTACAGAGTTCTATGTTCTACGTTTGGGGGGGAGGTGCCAGCTCTGTCAGAGCCGCACTCCTCCTTCCCCAAGAACCCCCAGTCCAGACTGGGCTCAGATCTTCCGCAGGCTGTGCACCCCTGCTGTGATCCGCCACTTAATTCCTCCCACCAGGTGGGCCTGGAGCCGGAAGTAACAACAGCTGTAGCTGCCCCCCCTCCGCTGCCCCCGGGTCTGGAAGCCGAACCGCGAACTCCTTCCACTCCCGCAGCTTTTCCCACTAACCTTCTCCGCAGTCTTTGGTGTTTGTGGGTCGAGGGGTCTGGTAACTGCCGCAGCTCACATATTCAGGGCGCTAGGGCCCCCTCCGCCCGGCTTCCGGTCTGGATCGTCCACGCCGCTCAGGCTGGGCTCTGCTCCACTCCGTTCCCAGCTCCCAGCTCCCAGCTCCCAGCTCCGTGTGGAATAGAGCTCACCCAGAGACCATCCGGGCTGTCCTGGGCTGGAGCCCTGCTTCCCTCTGCCGTTCTGTGGGTTCTGCCGTTCTAGAATTGGTTCAGAGCCATTTTTATAGGTTTTTGGAGGGACTTGGGTACGGAGCTCACTCTAGTCCGTGCTTACCAGCCGCCATCTTGGCTCCGCCCCCCCTGAAGTCCAGATTTAACTGGCTATTGAAAAAATAAATTTAATTTCCTACATTTTTCTTCCACATCAAGTTCTCATTTGGTTTTTAAAGTGTCCCTATAATGAAGTCCAAACTAAACTTCTTTAGCTCAATCCCCTAAATTTTCAGAGAATCTCAGAATTTGCTATCTTAAAGCCGATTCCTATGTTCCAGAAAACAATCTCCACTACAACACAACTGAGTTGTGTTGATAATTCAGTCTTTGCTAGTTTGTTCAAACTGCTATTTTGTTGGTCTCTGACATGTCCCAAGGCAGTCCATTCTTTTTTGCTATGGTTCAAAAGAATCATTAGAAAGTTTTTCCAATCACAATACTTATTTCATTTTCTGCTTTTAGTCATTTTTATCCGTTCTGTTTTCTGGCACCAAACAGAAAATCCTTAATAAATACGTAAAAATTTTTTTTTAAGTAACTAATTTCCAGACTAGGAGGTAGAAGGGAACATCTGATTTATTCCCAGGCATTCCTAACTGCGATAATATTCCTAAATATCCCCAAAGCAACTACGGATTTACTCAACCTTAAACTATTTTGCATCAGTCAGATCTTATAAAACCATCTTTTTGTCTATGACATTCATTCACTATGCTACACTTTTTAAAAAACCTAGAACAATTTTCACCGAAGTTCTCTCAATGCTCTTCTTCTCTTCAAAAGAAATGGTGCCTTCTTGTGAAAAAAGGAAATCAAAAGGCAGACAGACAAGTTGAGGTGAGTGAAGGAAATAAAAGGAAATAAAAGTAACCTTCTGGGAAGGTAACAGATTGATACTGAGAAATTTTATTTTAAAGTATAATAAAACTGAAGGGCTTTGTATGGAGAAAAAAAGTAAACTTGAAAAGATACAGTTGCTGATTGTATTTTCATAGACCTCTATTGATACTGATTCTATAGTTTTCCTTTTTTATTGAAAAAAGATGTTTACATACTTTGTCTTGCTGGCTTTCCTTAGATGTCACTTTTTCTTTTAAATCAACTCTATTGTCAACATTATTCCTTGTGTGTAACCTAACTCTCTCAATGCAGTCCAAACATATTTTCTCTGTCTTGCTCCTCTGAGGAAGCAAGGGAAATACTAGTCAACACCCTTACAATAATCTTTCTCATACTTAAAGTCACACTTTTTTTTTCTTTTCCTGGAATAATCACACATACATACACACACACACACACACACACACACACACACACACACAGAAAGAGAGAGAGAACTTTTTTTTTTTGCTTCTGTAAGACTAAATTTCAGTAGAGCTAATTTCCTTTGCCATTAATCATTTTTATTCATGTTTGTCCTATATCTTTATTTCTGCATGATTCCTTGAGATATTTCTATATATAAAGAATCATTATAAGAGGTAGGTGTGCTGTTGTGGATCAAGTGTTGACTTTTGAGCGAAGAAGACCTGGGTTGAAATCTTATCTAGGACACCTACTAGCTATGTGTCTTTGGGCATTCACTTAGCTTCTGTGCAACTCAGTTTCCTTGGTTATAAAATTAGAACTTGAGGAGCTAGGTGTTGCAGTGGATAGAGCGCCAGGCCTGGAGTCAGGAAGACTTATCTTTGTGAATTCAAATCAGGCCTCAGACATTTACTAGCTATGTGACCCTGGGGAAGTCACTCAACCCATTTGCCTCAGTTGCTACATCTGCAAAATGAATTGTAGAAGGAAATGGCAAACTGCTCCAGTATCTTTGTCAAGAAAACACCCAAAAGGGCTCACCAAAAGTCAGACATGACTAAAAATGACTAAACAGCATCAACAATCATTAAATCTTGTTAACTTGAAGGCACTTTCCAAATCTAATTCTATGATCTGATGTGTTGATCTTGATTTTCAGCTGAGCAAAGCAAATGCTGCCTTGTCACAATGACACAGATGACAGACCTAGCAGTACTAATTGTAAAATTCTGGTTCTGTACTTATGGACACAGCTAAACCTTCCTCTAATAAAGAATTACTAAGAGCTAACTTAGTGAGTGAGAAGGTGATTCTGTTGTTCTTACATGAAGAATGACATTGAGCAAATTGCCAACACCTTTATTTGAGAATCAAACTAAATTGCTAAGCAAGATCATATTTCTTGACTCTATTTATCTTGTCACTATGATGCTCAGATGAGGGACTTGAAATTTTTGTGCTAAGAGCAAGGGAAATGGGCCCCCAACCATGGAGGTTATGGGTTGGGTAACTCGGCCATGAGTAGGATGCAGAGGAACTTGGACACTGGGTTGAGACCATTGCCTGGGGAGTAAATGGAGGGAGAAAGGGAAGAGCTAGGCACTCTACTAAGTACCTTTTACACATATTATATCATCTGATCGTCACAAAAACCCTATGAGATAGGTAAAGATATTATTTTCATTTTATAGTTTAAAAGATTGAGGCAGAAGGTAAGCAACTTGCCCATTGTCACATGGCTAAGGTCAGATTTGAATTAGGTGTTCCAGACTCTAGGCCTGGTGCTCTATCCATTGCCCTAGAGTAAGGTAGCAGCTGGCCTCAGACTTCCATCTGGCAGTTTTCTCTTTTACCTAATTATTTTTGCCAACTAGCTATTAAACTATGTTACTCTATGAAGAAGGGATTGCATTTGACTTTTAAATTTTGTTTTCCTTCTATTCGGTATATTAGGAAAAAATTCTGGTTACCCTGTCCTAGGTATAATTTTGACTATAACAATCAGACTGTTTTAAATTCTTTTATGCCCTTCACTTGTATTTTTTGTTGTTGTTGTTGAAGTGTCCCAAACTCCTTACCAATATCTGCTCATTTTCTCCTTCATTGCTTTAACTTACACCCTTCACTGTATCCCTTTGTAACCCCCTTTAGAGCCTACTCCTTCGGTCATTCCCAATCTTTCACCTTCAATCTTTCCTTATCTACTGACCTATGTCCCAATCTCCTTCATCCCATGGTGGGGGTGGGGGGAAGCCTTCACATGACCCTGTCATCCTCTTGTGCTGTAGTCTCTTATCTTTTTTCTCTTTCATAGTCAGACTCCCAGAGACTTCTATACTCTCTGACTACACTTCTTGCTCAATCCATTCACTTTTTAATCCTTTTTAAAAATCTGCTTGTCTTCATTACTCCATTGAAACCCCTCTCTAATATTGCCAACATTCTCCTAACTGCTAGGCCTGTCTCTCAATTTTTTCAGCTTTTCAAATTCTCTGAAGTTATCAGCTCTCTTGAAAATGCAAAATTCAATAATCATTTATCAATTGTATATTACGGGCGAAGCACTGTTTTAGTTACTGCAAATGCAAACACAAAAAATTAAATAGAAAAACTATCTGCCATTGTAGACCTTACCATGTATTCAGATCTATGCCATATAGACAAATAAGCAAATAGAAGATACTTTAGGAAAAGAATTAAATAACATCACAGGTTAAAAGTAGGCTTCCAGTAGGAATCAGAACCTGAGCCAAAGCATGAAGGAGGGGTAGAAGTAAGAAAGTTGTAGGTCTTGGCAAAGTTCTAGGTTTGGAGAATAGTCTGTGCACCATTTCTCTTGATGCCCTCATAAGCAACAATGGACTCCCTTACCATCTCTATGCAACTGTGCTACTGATGCCCAGATATAAGCATCTAATGTTATCTTCTCTCTCCCATTCTCCTGAACTCAACAACTACCAGATGAAAACTCCAAAGTTATAAAACACTTAGCAATCCTAAGTGTACACTAGCACTATATCATGCATGGCAATTAGTGCCCCATGTGAGCCCTCAAAAAGTCTTTCCAATGTGAAGACCTTTGTGGATTAAAACTCAAAGCCATAGCTCACAACACCCACTGAAATGTTTGATTTTAGAGATCACATAATTTCAAAACTAAAGACATTTAATAAAGTTACAGAATAAATAAAGTGAAATGGACTGATAATACAGATACATGACAAGGAAACACTCAAAAAGAGCATGTACCGAGGGAACAGCACAGCTCACACTTTTAATATACTAGGAGTACTAGAGGATAACAAAGTCTGGACATCTTATCATCCTGCTCTCTGCTGCATTTCCTGCCTCCTGTCTCTTCTGGGAAGGTTGTTTCTATATGGACCATCATATTTCCACTGACCATGATATATTGTCTCCTCAGGAAAACTCTGGCCATTAAAGTCCATTTCCACATCATAATCTAGCTTCAACTCTTCTGGAACAAATGTTAGGTTCTTGGCTCCCTATCTATCAAAAGGTGGTGTCTAGAGAAGCTTAGAAAAGCAGGTCATCAGCTCTTTTGTCTGTATCTGCAGACTTAGCTAAGGCAGCTAACAAGTGAGGTCCAGATCACCCAGGCTAAGATTTAGTATATTATCTTGACTGACCGTATCTGGTGCTGATGGAAAATTCATGACTCCAAACAAATATCTGCTTTAGGTTTACAAAATTCTCTTAAACTTAAATTTAGCCTTTGAATGGGGGATTCTTCATCATTAAAATCCATATTTAGCGGCTGCTCCCTTTCCCAATCTTGATAGTAGTGTTGTGGAATCACTGAAAATGAAGCTCACCTTACTCCTCTCAGTGGGGCAAGCTAATGAAAGTGGGTAGAAATTTATTGAAAAAGGCAAAGCCTTGTCATTCACCTTTGCATCCAAATTATTACCTTTATCATATTTGTGTGCCAGCAATAAGACCATCACCACCACCACCACCACTACCAAAGCTAAGCAAAGCAAAACAAAACAAGACAAAACAAAACTGGCTTTGGCATTTTATTCTGTCCAGAGACAAACCTCACTGTGTTCCTATATAACTAGAGTGTATCAGAATGTTTCAAATTATGCATGTATCACAAAATGTCATAAGATAAGAGAGCAATCATGTCACTTTTTTATATGTTAAATAATGTATTTCTTAGAGTTTTATGATACGTTTGGGTTTTTTTTTACTTTTTTTTAAAATACAAAAATTTATGGATTACTCCAACTTCTTGAAAGGTAAAATGATTAAGTAAAACTAATAAAATAGTGACCTCATCTGAAAATGTGTTCAGTATTACAAATATGTAGTACCACTTCACCTTTCCATATTTACATATTTACAGAAACCTATTTTCCCTTCCTCCTATTAAAAAGCAGAATTTTTTTTAAAACCTTGTTACAAATAAATATAGTTAAGCAAAACGATTTCCCTCCTTGGATATATGTATGTGTTTCTGTATATATGTATAATTGATATATGATCCTAATTTTAATCACTTCTCTGTCAGGATATGGATACTATGTTTCATTATTGGTTTTCTGGAATCATGTGTAGTGATTTTATTGATCTTTTCTCTTCCTTTTCCTCAAACCCCACCATGTGATGGGATGTGGGAGGTAGAAAGAATAGATTTCTGTCAATTATTTCTAGAGAGGTAAAGAGGTTTTAAAAATGTGTATGTTGCATACATGTTGGGATGAGGTAACTACATCAACAACTTTACTTAATTTTTTTACTGTAGGTGATCATTCAAGAAATGGAAATATTTGTAAATGTTTGTAATCTAAAATAAAGTATTAAAAGTAAAATAGACAGTTTATAAGTTTCTCCATCCCCCTTTTGCCCTTCCTACAATAGCATCTGTCCCAAGTGAGGGCCCAAATGATGTAAGTCATGGAAGCAGTTAAATTATTCTCAGTTACTTTGTAGTTTCAAAATAATAGGTGAGGAAACACACACAATATCAAATGAGTTGCTTATAAGAAGTGAATCTAGTTAAGCTCTGAATTTGTGCTTTATATATACACCAGTGTGTGTATAGAACCAAATTTTGAATGTTCTTAAGATACTAATTTAGATGTCTTTCAGATTAACTAGCAATAGGAACCTATAAGAAACAATGTGTTTTTAAATACAAAGCTTTCCATTTGAGTAATGCCTTCATTTCTAATTTAATGGAACTGGATTGATTAAAAATAACTACATTTTTAAAGTGATTAATGTACTTTGGGATATCATCAATCTAATTTGTATGATGAACATTTTCATTTAAAACTATGTTTCCATTCAAAATACAAGGAGATTAAAAAGAAATAATTCATTGTCGTTTAAAACTATCTATACCTATTTAGATTTACATTCTGTTTCCTTGTAGGATATGGCTTCTAACTGGGTTTCTCATTCAATTTTCTTGAAAAACAAAAAAGACAGCTATTAATTAAAATTTTTTTAAAAAGTATCAGCCCATGCATTCATTCCATGAAACATTTATTGTGACAGATCAAAAGAAATGTTACAAGTTTAATTACCAATTTTTCACTGTATCAGTAAAAACATTTGTGTTGGTAAGCAAAATGGGCTCCTTAGCACTTAGTTCAACAAGAGCCCTTGAAGAGTTTGGCTTTTTCAGTGTACTTCATTGTCTTACAAAGTGCTAAGCCCCAGGCCCAAACCCCTATTAGGTATAAAACCTATGTGGGTGTGGATTGGCAACTAAGGTGGGGCCCAAGGTGGGGCTAACTCCAGGGAGGGCCTAGTTTACACGTCTGGCACAGCAGAGGCTTTTAGACCACGTGGGTTTAAGTCACCTCTTTGTGACGATTCCAGGTCATGTGGGTGAGTTGCATGTGTGACTCACCCCTGACACTGAAAAAGATATAAAACTAGGGGTTGGCCTTCTCTTCTCTGGAGCTCCTCCTTACAGCAGTGGTGGCGCATGACTCTGGGCCAGCCCTTGTTCTGAGCTCCTGGGCTGAACCTAGATGTTGGTAGCTATGAATCTGTATTGGGTCTGTCTGTTGATATTTATAATTTGTTTGTATGTTGCTCTGAAGTTCAGGGTGCTGGCCTTCTCCCCTGAACTAAGTGACTGATATTTGTATGCTGAATTAAAGTGAGTTGTCAACCCCTTCACCTAGCTTTCCTTAGTTAAGCAGATCAAAAGAACCTGTGCTTTTGGCAGCTTTCTGGGTGCTGGCTGTGGGTGGATCTTACACCCCCACAGCAGCTGCTAGCTGGATTGTTGGAACAACATTGAACTTCATAGTTTGGTAAATAAATTAATATTTATTAGCAGTCTATTAATTTCCTACTTATATTTCCAATTTTTGTTCATAGTTTTAAATAATAAAGTTCATCTTTTAAAAAATTTTTTGTCCACCATCATTGTCCTAATAAGCATTCTCTGAAGCACATATCTTTTGCTATTTCTTACAGGGAAAAATAGGAATTTTCAAGTTAAATTAGAGTTTTCTCCATATACATTGGGATAAAATATCTAACCTATGGGATAATAAAAGAGAATGTAATGAAAAAGTATGCTTTTCTCTATCTACATCTTTCCTTGACTTATTTCTGAAGTTAACATTTTTAAGTTTTAATTGTTCTTACTCCCCAAGTTCCCTACTCTCAGAAAATACATATAGAACTGATCAGCACCAATGCCCTAAATTCTAGGTAAATGTGAAGAAGCAGAAAGAGTACTGTTACAATATGTCCCCCAAAATATCCTCTTTGTTAATACCATTCCAATATCCAAAATAGTTCTAGCTATTTAAATGGAAAGGACTTGAACAAATAACTAGCCCTTCCTCAACCCAATCAGGGACATGAGGCAAATATCCCAAATAGGTCCCAGGTTTGAGTGGGCAGTTTCTCATTGTCAAATATGGTAGGATCCTCTGGATTAAAAAATTTCAAATATGTCATATGAACCAGACTAAGGAGGTCACCCTAATTATTTTTTCTTCTGGCATAACTTACTGCATAATAAGCTATATGATTATCTCTTAGTGATATGAGTCAATTTTTTTTTAAAATCATTTACATGTACATTGTCAAGTTGGTAGTTCATCTCATGAAAGATTATGTTCTTAATAGTTCTACTTGTATTAATCTGGTATATTTATCATTGAGCTAAGACTGACCCCTATACCTATAGTTTACCTGATGATTGTTCTCAAATCACTTTCTTGAAAAAAGAAAAAAAAATATTTGGGGGGGAGTTCATCTTTTCAGGCATATAATGCTTAAAGTTTAAAAGATTTCATGACTCCTGGACCCCAAAAGATTCAATTGTGTATCAGACTCAATAGCTCTTGGAAGTTGAGAGTTCCCTTTCTTTTAGCATACTACTCATAATATCTACCAATCTCTATCATTCTGAGTTCCTCCTCTTTCCCAGTCACCACAAAGTCCCATAGAGATGGATTTGTCTTAATGAATTTTAATTTAGAGTGAGAGGATCTAAGTTTGAACTCTGGCTTTGATGCTTACAAACCCTATGTTACTTTGGACAACACCCTTGTCTTTATTTCCACAGTATACAGCATATTGCCTTATACAAACTAGGCACCAGGTCTATTGAGTAGAATTATATTCATTTCACTAAGCCTCAATTACTTAATCTTTACAATAATACTGTTGGTATAGATTATCACTAATATCTCTCCAATACTCAATCCTAAGACCCTAAAACTGAAAGGTTAATAATGTGTACATAGTCACATGGTGCCATGTACCAATCATTAGAATGGCTTTTGATTCTGATCCAATTAACTTCAGTTCAACACATCAATGACAAAGTCTGCCTAATTTAGATTAATATTTAAAGCATTAATACTTATCTCTGATATCACTGTATTTTCCCCATTTCTCTTCCCTTGAGTTATTTTTTCCAGTCAATGCCAGTGTCTTTTTATAGTGTTCAGACAAAAAAGGTTTCCATATTGCCTATTTAATTCAATTGAATTCAATCAGACTGTAGAAATGGAACAGATATCTACATCTTGTGAACAATTATAAGAGTTTAATTATACGCCAGTCAGTATAAAACTGTAGATATTTTTAAAGGGACAATTTGACTCAGAAATAATGAATTTATAAGTGGAAACTTAAAAATGCATTTCCAGGTAGGATGTGTGTAAATAGGTAACTAGAGCCATTGCACTTCATTGCTATCTTTTTTTTTTCTTTTGGAGTTCTCAGCATGGAGCCAATCAAGTGCCTTTGATTGAGTCTTGTCTTTGATTGAATCAAGTCTTTGATTGAAAACAGAATATATTGCTTGGAAGGAAAGGTGTAGGTAGAGAGAGAAGCAGAGCTGAGAGAGAAGCAAGAGTGAGTGGGCTAGGGGAACTTACTTGTGGGGAGGAGTAACAGAAACAGTGTTTGTGATGCTGGCACTGTCTGTTGGTTTGGGTTAATTTCTCAGACAGAAGTCCTGTCTGTTGATCCGTGTTAATGATGGTGCTGGTAATGTGTATAAATATTATTGTAGCCCTGTTAAGCTTTGCTTTCCCAGAAACCGAAACTTCAGACAGGAGTCCCTGGAACCTGTTGTCAATAAGGAGCAGAAAGAACTTGGTGTGGAACAGTCCCCATGAGCTGAGATAAGAAGCAGGAGCAGAGAAGAAGAAAGAAGGAGAAGAAGAAGAAAGAAGAAGAAAGAAGGAGAAGAAGGAGAAGGAGAAACTGTGAGAGAGGATGGAGACCTGGGAGAGATGGAGAGACAGAGGGAGAACTGCAAAGGCTTTTAGAACTGTGGGAAGAGAGCATGCAGGTAAGCAGATAGCTAGGATTTGTGAGTGTTTACAGGAAGGCCCTAGAATAAGGGAAGATTACAGGATGACTTGGATCTTTGCTGTGATACTGTGTTTAATCTCCTTGCTGTTACATTGAGGTGAACTGACTAGTTTTGGGATACAATCACTACTATGTCAAATTAGGGTTATTGGTTTTGGGATTTGTTCTTCAGGTATCTGAATAAATGTTTTACTTCTCCTGCCTTCTATGCAGAGAGTCTTTTATATTTTGTGATTCTGAACTATACAGGCATATTCATGTTCACCATGGATATCATGCATCTTGCCTTACGGATACATGTGTGTGCTGAGTCCTGGTGGGGTGTTTCTGCATTTCCTAGAGGCTACAGGTGTGCGTGTGTGTGTGTGTGGGTGCGTGTGTAGGGGGAAGAACCTGAGACCTCAATACCACATATGGCCCTCTAGGTCTTGTAATGGCAAGTAAAATGAGACTTTTCATTGTTTGAATGGGGCAGGTACTGTGGGATCTTTTGCTTTGGAGTGTTTCTCAGCACTAAAATAATCAAGGGTCGTTGATTTGTATATGATGCGGTGCTGGTGGTTGGAGCTTTCCCACACCGATTTTTCATACTCTAAATGGTGAGCCTCAAGTACCCCAGGGCCCTGAGACATGCATATAAGATTTGAGGCTGGCATTTGACTTTGGGGGGTACACTCATTGAAAGAATGTGGGTGATGAGACTCTGGGCAAGCCATTGAACCTGCCCCACCACCCCAGCTTTGTAACCCAGACAGATGTTGGTGCTTCTCTGGTAACTATGAAGTGTGATTTGAATCGGACAAAGTCTTTTTGTTGATGTTTGTAATTTCTGTTTGTATTTGCCTTGAAGTTCAGGGATCTGATCTTTTCCCCCTGAACTAAGTGAATGATATATGTATGTTTGATTAAACTTAGATTGCTAACCTTTTAAAGTTGCTTTCTTTTGAAAAGCAGATCAAAGAACCTGTGTTAGCAGCCATTCTATGTGCTGTTAGTTGTTGGTCTTACACAGCCACAGTAGCTGCTAGCAACATCGTTGCTACAGGTCCTCAAGTGGGTCCTTTCATTTATTTCAAATTTCACAGAACAAATGGGGATTTATGTTCTGTGAAGTATGGATTCAGTCAAAGAGCTCCACTTGAGGACCTAAAGGGCCATTGTGTGACCTCAAGGCAACAGGTTCTCTGCTCCTGGGCTAGACTGAAGCACCTTGGTCAGGGCTTTGGAGGCTGCCTGTTCACTTGGTGCTCCACTGAGGCATGGTAGAGCTGCCCTGGCTGACAGCTGCCTGTTGGCTTAGGCACCTATATGTTTGGCATCTGCCTGTTTGGTCCACGTTGCACTGAAGGAATTGGAAATATGGCCACTGGAGGATGCCTGCCTTGCTGGGGCTACACTGATGGTTCTCAGAGCTGGAGTCTGCTATTGCCCTTGCTATGATAAGGCATGGGGGTGGGGGTGGGCTGTTTTCTAGTGTTGGTGTTTGCCTGCTCCACCACACAGGGACTCAGGATCTCCCACTGGTTTCCTGAGGTGGAGTTTGCTGCTGGCTTGTTGGGATTCTTCCCAACCTGGGTTGCATTCCTCTTTCACCTAAGTGAGATGGACCTTTCTTGCCAATCCTCTAAGTTTCTTGGGCTAATAGATTGTTTCACTTCCTCTTTTTGCAGGTTCTGCTGTTCCAGGATTTGTTTTAGGGCTCTATTTTATGGTTGTTTGGAGGTTAATATGGGAGAGCTGCAGTGGTTTACTGCTTTCTCCACTATCTTGTTTCCCGGAAGTACTTCTGCTCTGGATGGCCATATCTTAACAGATTTTAAGACTACAGATGGCTGTCCAGGATATTTTAAATACTGTCATTTTTTTCAGTATACTTGAAATGCGAAATTTTAAAGGAGAATGATTCAAAAGCTCTATTAGGGAAACTGCTGTTTCATGATACAAACATAAAAGTCTAATGTAATAAAATACTTAATCTGACCTATAATTCAGAATGGATAAACATTGTCTACCTTGCAACAAAAGCTTTTCCCCTATAACCCAGAAGAAATATATTTTAAAAATCTGTAATAAAGAAAATAAAATCAAGCTTCAATCCTCACACAATGATTTTAGAGATATTAAATAATAAAATTCTCTGACCATTATAATGATCCCTTATATTTCTAAGGCATTTTATATTTGCTGAGCTTTTTCACATGTGTGAGCTAAATTGGACCTCACAATAACCTTGGGGAAGGAAAATGTTATTTAATCCCATTTTAAAGTTTAGAAAACTAATTTTCCAAGTATCTAAGATTGTTTTTACAAGGTCACACATTTAGTATTTGGAGAAAGTAGAAAGAGAAGTAAGATCTTCTTGTCCAATTTGCTTTTAGCTATCCTAGACTGCCTTTGCCTTTAAGATAAAAAATAATGTTAATTCACATTCATATTGTGCTTTTAAATTTACAATTAATCAAGTTCAGGAAGAGAAAATCATATGATTTAGCATCTTAAAAAAGCTACCATAATCATGAGAGGCATTAAGAAGAGCATAGCTTCCAGGAATAGGGAATGGCTAGTCATATTGTAATCTGTCCTCATTAGACCTTATGTTCTAGCATTATGTTCTGTTCTGAGTGCCACAGTTTTAAAAAAAAGCCCTTGATTAGATGGAAGGTATGAAGAAGAGGTTAATGGAGATGAGTCCATGACATATGAGAATCATTTGAAGGAAATAGGCATTTTTAACTTAAAGAAGAGCAGACTCGGGCAGGGGTACATGATACTTTCTTCATGTTCTTGAAAGGCTGTCACATGGGGGAGATTAGAAGTGATGGTCTTGTCCCCAGAAGACAGACTCATGAGAAATAGGAAGAAATTTCAGAGGCAATTTAAGATAGATAAGAGGAAAAAACTTCTTAACAAGTAGAGCTATCCCACAGGGAAATTGGCCTCCTTGAGAGACAATGGGTTCCCTTTCCTTGGAAGTTCTGAAGCAGAGGCCAAATGGGAAATTGTCAGGCGTGTATTGCCGGGAATTCCTTTTCATCTGAGTTGTTCTTTGAAGTCCTTTCTAATGTATCAAATTTTGTGATTTTTTTTACAAAAGAAGTGAAAACTTTGGGGATTTTTTGTTTGTTTTTTGCTGGAGAAGATTTTTAGAAAATTATCAGTTTCAAGTATATGAAAAAGTAATATTATTGAGTAGAAATTAAGATATAGAAAGGAGGTCTTCAAATATTTACACTAACTTGCTCACAAGAAAGCTGAGAGAAAAGTTATTTATGGATTGTTAAATCCCTATGTGAATGTGAGTAGTTATTGTTTCATTTTAATACAGGGAATAGAGTTCTAGTCCTGGGGTCAAGAAGACCAAAGCTCAAATCTGCTCTCAGACATTTACTATTTATGTGACCATGGGCAGGTCACTTAACCCTCTTTTCCTCAGTTTACATATCTGTCAAAAGAGCTGGAGATGAACATGGCAAACTACTACAATATTTTTTCTAAGAAAACTCTAAACAGGTTCATGAAGAGTCAGACAAGAGTGAAATGACTGAACAACAAATTATCTTATTAATGGCAATAAGAATGGTGATGATGATGGTGATAGTGATGGTGATGATTACCATCATCAATTAAATGCATTAGAGTAGGGGGTCAGAAAATGAGTTCAGGTACCATCTCTGATATTCATTAACTGTGTCACTTAATTTCTCTGAACCTCTGTTTCTTCATTTGTAAAATAGAGATAATGATATTGGCACAAATATATGAAGAAAACACTTTATGAAATTTCTATCCACTGAATTAATTTTCCATTTTTGAATAACATTTACATTGCAAAAGGGGAAAACTCAAGACTCTATTTGAATTACTCCCTTGGGAGAAATACAAGAAATATTTGCTAATTCAGAGTCTGGGAGAGGTGGAAGTCTTGCCCTGACATAAACTTGGTGTGTGAATTTGGGTGATTGATTCAGCATCTCAGTGGCCCAAGGCAAATCTCTAAATTTTACAGGTTGCAGAACAGATGTCATCTGCCTTGGTAGAGAGAGTTTCTCACTGGGGACTGACAACATGGATGAAATCACAGGACCAGTCTGAAAGCAAAGATAAAAACAAAAAGATGAGCTTAGGTCTTTAAAAACATGCCAAGTTAAGCTCTACAGAGGAGTGCCAATAAGCTTATTCTATCATGTTTTTTCCACCAGTGAGATAACACATTGAATAGAAAATTAAGCATGTGTATATAAATAGATTTACCAAGGAGCAAACATTTCTTTAGTGATGACAGCCCTAGCAAGTACTAAAGGAAATATAGTGATACGTGGACTTGACACTATCTCCATGGCCTGGAGTAAGTCATAAGCTCTCTGTACCTCAGTTTCCCCATCTGTAAATTCAGGGATTTGTATCTGCTAGATAGAGCTAGAAAGGTGGGTTTTTTTGGGGGGAAATATATACATAGACGTTTGTGTACATACATACACGCATATATATGTACATACATACATATTCTATGATTGGATCATAGAATTCTTTATTTGCAAAAGTTTGTGGAGATCATTGATGCTGACATTTGCCATAGTAGGACATGGTTTGGTCAGTGTGATGTAGCACAGAGGCCAGAAATACTTGATAATATAGGAAAACATAATTTGGCAATAAGATCTATTTAACATTTTCCATAATCATATTTGGCATAGTATATTAGAGGCAGTTAGATGGGACAGTGAATAGAACACAAGGCCTGGTTTCAGGAAGACTTGAGTACAAATCCATACTCAAACATTACTAGCTGTGTGACTCTGGGAAAACCATTTACTCTGCCAGCCTCAGTTTCCTCAACTGTAAAATGAAGATAATAGCACCTGCTTCTCAGGGTTATTGTGAGGATTAAATGAGATAATAATTGTAAAGCACTTAGCACAGTGCATGGCACATAATAAGGGCTATGTAAATGTTAGATATTATTATTTCACACAAATTCCCATTGCTGTGTTAAAATTTTAAATTACTACATTTACTCCCATAAATTAGAGATTTTAAATTCATGTGTTGCTTTTAATAAAACTTTATCAACTTATTTTTGTAACAGTTCTACCACCATGTAAATCCTAACTGCTTTTTTCAATTCATGTACTGTATCATTTGAAACTAGATCCACTTCTGCAAGTAGCATGAGGACTACACATTTTAAATTGGTTCTTAATTTGAGGACCTTTGAGTTTTGCGACTACAGAAAGGCACTTTCAAATTTTGTGGCATTTCTGCTGAAGCACCAGGTCAGATGGACTTATTTTTCATCACAAATGAAAAAGTCTTCATTCATAATCTCATGATTAATTTGGACACTAGTCCCCAAAGAGAATCTGGATAGCAAGATAGATGCAGATCCCATGAAGCTTGTTCTTCTAGCAGACTTTATTCACAGGCATAAGCACCCTGCTGTACTTCAAAAAACTATCTTTTTTAGAAACTCTGAAAATTCAGATATAGGGGTCAGGAATTTAAAAAAAAAACTTTTTGAGAAGTTTCCTTTAACTCATGTTTCATGGTTTGTCTTCCAAATGCTGTAGCAAAAAGGTAATTAAGATTGTAGAAATTAATTATCATTGGGCTATAATTAGAGATTTCTATATCATATGCAAATTCTACAGCCCATATCTATTTATCAATCCATGATCCTGACTTATTACTCTATCTTGTACTGAATTTTGTCCCTCATTACTAGAAATGGGGAAGATGGCCTTACTTTGAGGATGTTTGAGTTTTGAGAATGTAAGTGTTGGGAATAACACAAAATGAAGAGATTAAATTAAAAAAAAAGCAATAACAAACCTCAGATTAAGACACTCCTACTTGAAAGTCTCAGTGTTTTGAACTTGAGGTACAATGATAAATAAAGCAGAGCCCTTGACTTCAAGGTAGTTACTGTCTAGTATGGGAGGTTATGGAGAAATATGAATAACTCCAATATGAATTTTAAGTGTTAAAATGATTGGAAGATGTTATAAGAATGGAATGCAGGTCTTGGAATCAAGGACACATGGATTCAAGTCAGCTTCTCACATAGAGCTATTGTGTGACTATTAGAAATTGATTTAACCTCCAAGAGTTTCAGGCAGCTTTCTAAGAAAATAACTTACAGAAAAAGTTGGTTTTCTAAATTGGTCAAAAGTTTTTACATTTTCTAGACTTCTCTAGAAAGAAGAATCACATATATTTAACCCCACACCAGCTCCCCCCCAGAATATGACATGAAAATTATATTAAGTCCCATGTTAGGTATAAGAAAGGAGATACCATTGCTGGTTCAAGATATTTGAAAAGTTTTCATGGAGAAGATGAGAATTAATCTGGGCTTTGAAGAAAATAGGATTTTTATACTTAAAGATAGAAGTAGGAGTGATGGGAAGAATTAGAGATAGTCTGGGTTTGGAAAAATTAAGAGACATGGGAAAGGTATGTGATGTGCTACAAGTTCAGGAACTATAAGCATTGTAGTTTGGCAGAAATGTAAAGTACATGAAAATGACTAGAGTGATATTAGGTAGGAAAGATAAGTTAGAACTATATTATGGAATACCTTGGATGCTAACCTAGGTGTTTTGGACATTTCTTAAACAGACAATGGACAATCATTGACTTTCCCTACCACCCCCAACCCCGCTTCTAAACAGGGGAATGATAAGCACCAATATATGTTTGGGACTAAGGGAAGAATACTGGAAATACTTGGGAAATAATTCACAGAAATCCACTAGAGTTAGAATCTAGAAAAAGGTAACATGCTATAAAGCCCACAAAGACCATGACTGGGATATGTTATTAGAAGGGTATTGAACAGGATGACATTGAATATGTGATTTCACATAGGGATTTCACAAGGGATTCTGAAGGAGGAAACTCTTGCTATTACTTCAGATTGGCACCCTCTTTCAATGTAGAGTCTTTCTAAGATTTATTTTTATTTTAATAATATCTC